>NW_004949114.1:1315538-1320920 GCF_000317375.1 Microtus ochrogaster
AAAAGAAGGAAGGAGGGAGGGAGGAAGAAAAGAAAAGAAGAAGAAAAAAAGAAAGGAAAGCAGTTAGGTGTGGACCAAATCTGTAATCTCAGCACTGAGGAAAAAGGTGCAAGAATAGGAAATTCAAGGTACAGAGCAGTCAGGGCCAGCCTGGGCTTCACAGACCAGTCAGGATATATATATATATATATACCTTTCAAACACAATACCAAACTGAGTTTGACACCGAGAATTGTAGTGTGTGTGATCCACACCTCCAAGGAGCCAGAGTTTAGCTCTGAGTTCCCACAGACTCTGATCAGCGTCCATGTCCCTGAGGCAGGCAGCTGCCTGAGGGCTTCTCCATCTTGTTAACACCCAGAGATTGAAGCTAAGGGATGTTGCTGTTCCTGCACCTCAGGGCCTCTATGTCTCCAGGGGCCCTTACCACGCCTAGATATGAGGTGCCCACCCCCCAAAGCCACTCTCCAGGCATAGACAGCACTCCATGGCAAGGTGGGCTTCATCACCCAGGCTCACCCAGACCCAGACTTGCTAGAGCCTGTGGCTTGGCTGTGCCTGGTTTAATGAGTGACTCCCAGGTCAGCTGCTGGTGCCCACAGTGCCTGGAGTCCCCAGACACCCTTAGCAACCCTCGAAACTGGATCCCCAGCCTGGCTTCTGGGCCTCTGCGTGTTTATGAATCCGGCTGATGGATGGAGCGGGGCATGTAAACACGAGACCACTCCGGGGCTGCCAGTGTGAGCAGGAAGCAGGGGCAGGGAACAGATGCTCATGCCCACCAGGGGCCCCAACGGAGGAGCTTAGCCCACCTGTCAGCACAGCTCACCATGGTGGGCCCCTGAGTGGACTCTGCTATGTTAGGACTGGGGGATAGAGGGTTTGTGCCTGCTACCTGAAGAGCCTAGTCTGACCCTCAGCATTCATGGCAAGTTGGACTTGGTAGCCCAGACTTACAGTCTACACATGCATTGTGCCCCTCCACAAATTAAAAAAAAATCAATATATATTTTTTAAAGCAAATTCATTTGGGTTGGAGCAATGAATCAGTGGTTAAAAGCACTTGCTGCTCTTCCAGGGGACCTGAGCTTAGTTCCCAGCTCAGCCAGCCGCCTGACAGAGACGAAGGCTGAGACACAAAGTGACCATGAGGCTGAGCTCCAGAAGCTAAAAGGAGCCATCCAGAGATACGGTGGCCTCCCACTTAGGGAGAAGTTGGCAAGATGCTGAGGTGGGGTCAGAGAGGGTTTGAGGGTGAAAGTTGCAGAGCAGGGTGCCAGCAAGGGATTTCATGCCTCCTACACATAGCCTAGGGATCCTGGCTTCCTTGAAGGGAGGGCAATTGGCTGGCACACCTGTGCTGTTGGTCCCCAGACCCCGGTGGAGCAGTCAGAAACATCCCTGTCCTTCCTGCTGTGTAGCTATGGGGCTCTTTGTTATGGCAGCTCCTTTGTTGCCCTGACCAATACACTGTCTGGAACACAAATGTCACCTTCCTCACCCTAAAGCCCCACGTCTGTGAAGCCAGCAAGCAGTGTATGCTCCCTCCACATGCCCCCAAATCTGTTGGAGACAGGCTATTGTCTCCTGTCTGGGAAGCTCCTAGAAAACAACAACAACAACTCGCAATTCACGGTCCATTCTGTGTTAATAGTTGCCATGGAAATGGCCAGACATCCTGGAGGGCACATCTAGGGCCCAGGCCTGGAAAACACCCATGGCCAAACTGCTGGCTCATAGTCTCCAAGTTCCTCATTGAAGATCCGAGCTCAGCGGCAAATCTGCGGCAGAGAGCTCCGAGGTGATGCAGGGGAATCGTCACTCCTAGGTGTCTATGACGGGCACAGTTACAGACGACAAACTTCCTTTTGACTGCTGTGACTTAAAAAAAAAAAATGTGTTTTCCCCCCTAGAACATTAAGGAGGAAGTGTGACTTTCCCAAGAAGGAAACCAGTGGGGGCCATGTGGGATCCACCACTGTGAGGCCAGGTCCCCGGCTTCCCCTTTCCATGTCTCGGAGCCCAGCGTGTGGCGACCAGAAGTTGAACTGAGTGTTTCCCTCAATCAGTCTTCACTTTATTTTCTGAGGCACTGACCCTGGATCTCACCAGTTCAGCTAGACTGGCAGGCCAGCAGGTGCCAGGGACCCTCCTGTCTCCACCTCCCCGGGGTTGGGATTATTGGAGCATGCTCCACTCTTGGTTTTTAGGTGGGTTCTGGGAACCAAACTCAAGTCCTCTTGTTTATAAAGCAAGTCCTTCATCCACTAAGCCATCTTTCTAATGCTTCCTGAGACGTTTTTAAGATTCAAGACATGGTCACTTCTAACGGGGAAACTGAGCACTCAGAGATGGAGTTGGGGTAAACCAGATCCATGCTGGGAGCCAAATCCTGGGAGGAGATGGGCGGAGCTAGGAGTGAGGCAGTCTTCTAGCCTAGTTGCCTCTCATTGGTTCTCACACCTGCTCACCATTCCCAACCCTGGCCCTGAAGCCCCTCCCTTTCACAGCCTCCACCTCTCCAGCATGATTTGAACCGTAAGCATTCAGTGAAAACCAAGCCATGGGCTCAGACACTGGGGACAGTCAACCAGGTCTAGCCACAGAGTGACCATAGAGCAAAAGCTCTCAACCAGTGCAGAAACCCTCCCAGAGAGTGAGAAGCGGGTCGCAACAGGCCAAGGTG
Organism: Microtus ochrogaster; assembly: GCF_000317375.1. Taxonomy (NCBI): domain Eukaryota; kingdom Metazoa; phylum Chordata; class Mammalia; order Rodentia; family Cricetidae; genus Microtus; species Microtus ochrogaster. The sequence goes on from NW_004949114.1 coordinate 1,318,225, forward strand.
GGAAGAGGGAGATGAGGGTGAAGGAGGCAAGACACTGAAAATAAGGCAAGCTCAGAGTATTGGCAAGGGCCTACTTAGGGCAGGCGGCCATATTTACTCAGCACCTGCCTTAATCTTGAGGGGGTGCAAGGAAGGCTCCCAACTTGAGACCCCTGCCTGGGACCCACACCGGGATGAGCATGAACGCCCACGTCCTCCCAAGTCCAGAAACAACCCGAGACCAGCAAAGGAGTGAATAACCAAGAGACATTTGCATGAGAAGTGCCCTGCACACGACAGCAAGGAGCTGAGCCCGAACGGGGAGGAGTCAGACCCCAAGCACAGCTGAGGCCACCAACCCTCCGCTCCGCTCCGGAACAGGGAACAGGCAAAACTATTTGCTTTATTTAAAGAAATATCTTCTAAAAAAAAATCTGAGTTTCACTTCCATACATGGAAGTGAGTCTCGCCATCCATAAAGGAGAAGTGACACAAGCAATTGGAGACAGGTGCGGGAGATGCATTGCAGACACGCCTGGGGCCCGCGGGGACAGGCATGCCCAAGGGGACACTTGCGCCCATGGGGACACACATGCCCATGGGGACACATACCTGTGCGTATGGGGCGATGTGTGCACATGGGAACCAGTACTCACAGAGGACCAGCACCCACAAAAGCATGCAAACACATTGGGCGCACGCATGGACCCTTTGGGGCTCATTCACACAAGCTGCGCCCATGCTGTGAATGGAAGGCCCATCCCCCGCAGGGATAATATCTGCCTATGCTGGAGACCTCCAGAAACAGCTCCACTCGGGGTGGGGAGGTGAGAACGTAAGTGAGGAGGGAAATGGAAGTCATGTGCTTGTCCACGGTGTCGGGAAAGCCGTCCTGCTCCGGGGATCCAGGGCTGACCTGTGGCTGCTGTGAGCACTCATGGCTCATCTTTCCTACATGGATGCCAAGACTGAACTCACACACACAAGGGCAGTCACGGAGCATGAAGGTAGCCGCAACCTGGGAGACATATCCCAGAGGTCTCGTTTTAATTTTGAGACAGGAGCTTGCCAGGTAACCCAGGCTGCCCTCAAACTTTCGATACTCTACCTCAGCTTCCTAGGGGCTGGGATTATAGGAATGGCTCTACCATGCCCAGCCTCCTCCTCAATAACAATAATAACAATAATAATAATAATAATAATAATAATAATAATAATAATAATAATAATAATATAGACAGGTTCTCATGTAGCCCAGCCTGGCCAAGGATAACATCTGGCTTCCAAGTTTGGATTTTGTTTTTTTGTTTGTTTTATGAGACAAAGTTTACTATGTTGATGAAGCCTCCAATTAATTTCTTAGACCAGTCTGGCCTTAAACTTTCAACTCTCCTGCTTCAGCCTCTCAGGTTCTGGACTAACAGGCATGGACCACAACATCTACTTTAAACATATCAGGCTTTGTCCCCCTTGCAGTGCTGAGGATCCAACCCTGCACATGGAGAACTGCAGCCCTCACACCCATAGGTTTTTGTGGCTTTGTTTGTGTTTGTCTTTTGCTTTGCTTTGGTTTGGTTTGTTTTTTTTTTTTGGAAAACATCTGTAGGTTTTAAGAAAGTGATCACCACAATTAACAGGTTTCCACGTGGAAGCTGATTTCCACTGCAGCTCCCCCACCCCCACCCTGTGCAAAGCCCGTTTACCCCCCTCCCCCACTCCACACATACCCCTGCCCGCCATGTGACTTTCCCTAGAGTTCCTGCTGGTCGAGTAGCGTCTCCCACCTAAAGAAGCCTGGGCTCTCATCTGCGAAGGTGCCCTGCTCCACCCTCCCCTCGTGCCTCGCTCGGCTGCCTGTCTGTAACACGGCTGGCTACAGCCTGTCTTTTCGACAACTGAGCAAACACACCAGCCTGGTGGGCGGCCGAGGTCAGCTTTTGTGCCAGTGTTTAATGGTTCATCCGTGAGGTCTGGGCTATGGTGGAGGCACGGCCCAGCAGCTCCAGTGGGAAAACAGACATTAACTTGGATTCCGGCGCCACAGCTCCCAGGATGGGGACAGGTGCCAATGAGGGCCTGGGGAGCATAGCTCCAGGCAGTCAAAGCCTGGGTTGAGAGGGTCCCTTCTGCAGAGTCAATCTGTGTCACACACACCCCAAGGTTAAGTCTGTCCAGCAGGTGTACAAACAGGGGCTCTAATGACACTCCAAGACTCCCAGGCAGGTAGACATGGCATGCAGGGGTCAACAAGACAAAGTGGGGGCCAAGAGAGTGAGACAGTATGTGGGCACCCCTGGTTATGTAGGGTCCTGCTCCTTGTGCTCTTCTGTGGTTCAGTTCCCCTTCCCACCCCACCCCACTCCACCATCCGCTAGAGAAGCAGGCTGTGTGCCAGCCTTACACACGGCCTCGGGAAACCTCAGTCAAGCAGAGGTAGAATGAATGTACTAGACTATTGCTGGGCTGTCGGGGTGGGCATGAGCCGCCAAGCTCTACCTGGAGAGTCCATGGCCTTGCCTCCGTGAGTGAGGCCTAGTGTCTGCTTTTGAATGCATATCCTAGCTCATCTTCAGACCATCCATGCCTTTCTCTGCAGAACTCCTCCTGAACAATGGTCCCCAGCCTGGCTGACCCCACATCAGCGACCCCCATCCCTACTGACCTTCACCAAAGCTCCCTCCTCCTGGCTGACCCCACATCCCTACTCACCTTCACCA
>NW_004949114.1:1321020-1323858 GCF_000317375.1 Microtus ochrogaster
TACTCACCTTCACCAAAGCTCCCTCTTCCTGGCTGACCCCACATCAGCGACCCCCATCCCTACTGACCTTCACCAAAGCTCCCTCCTCCTGGCTGGCCCCACATCAGCGACACCCATCCCTACTGACCTTCACCAAAGCTCCCTCCTCCTGGCTGATATCATCATCAGTGGCCCTCATCTTCTCTGATCTCCCTGCTCTTGATGGCCCATTATCATGTCTAACAATGGGATCCCCTGCTCTCTGTCTCCATAGATAGACACCCCTGCTGACCTCCTCTATAGATGGACCCCTCTTTCTGACTTTCCCTAGGATGGAAACCCCCTTGCTCATCTCCCCCATCATTTGTCCCCCCATCCTGGCTGACTCACCCAACACCCGCCATCCCGAAGTAACTGAGCCCAGTGATTGTCCCGCCCCCTCCACCCACCATAGTCCACACCCCACCACCCTCCATCTGACTTTCTTCCATCCCTGCCCAACCAGCAGAGAGTTCCAGAACCTACTCTACAAGGGTCTCCATTGCCCACAGGTCACCTACCTGTAACCCTGGAGGGTCTTCCCAAGGAGTGCTGCCACAACTGACTTTGTCCCTCCATCCACTGCTGGGCTGGGTGTGCCAGGAACGTCCTCTTAGCCAGCTAGTGTCTAGAGCCCTGTAGTCACCTTGTCTAAGTGAGTCTCATGCCCCGAATGGGACATGCCTTGCCATACTCCTACTTTCAACCCAGTAAAACACAGGCCCCAAGGGTACAAGCTTGCTCTCCAGGTGCAGCTGGGCGGGGCCCGCACGGGCAGTTAGCCCTTTGACACACAGCCTAGGACTAATGTCCCACATCTACAAGTCCAGAGTGCATCAGGTGCCTGATAGGCACAGCTTCCTGCCTCTGCCATGCTCTAGTTTTCTTTTCCAGTTATGGCCTCTCCACCTGTCAAGCCTCCTACCAGACAGGGGAGAAACTCAAATGGAGATCAGGTTGTTCTCTCAGAGACCCATAGCCAACACCATGCCCAGACCTCAGGTCTTCCGACCCCAGAGGAGTTCCACCAGCTGCTCTAGCCTGCAGCCCGGTGTGCTGCGTGTGCACCCATGAGTGTATGTGATGTGTATGTAAGAGTGTGGGTGCTGTTTAGGTGCTCACATGAACATACTGTGTGTATTGTATCCTGCAAACATGGCTACTCGTGCTATGTGCATGAGTGTGTGAGCTGTTGTGAGATGCTGTGTGGGTATTTGTGTCACGTACCCACAAGTATGAATGCTGTATGGTGGGTACTATGTGTGTGCATGAGAGAGTGCACGCTGTTCTGTGCATGAGGACAGGTACTGTGGCCATATGATTGTGTACGGTTGTGTGTGAAGCATGCACGTGGTTGTGTGCTATTTGCGAATGAGGGTCCATCCAGGAGTGTGTGTGCTGCATGCGTGTGATTGTGTGCTGAGCGAACACATCTGCATGTATGAGTGCATTGTGCACAGGAGTGTATAGACAGGTATGTGCATGTGACAGCGTGCTGTGTGAGAAAAGGGCACATGCTTTCTGCATGTGTGTGAGTCTGTATTGGCCACATGGTGGGTGGACATACCATGTGTGTGAACATGTGTACTGTCTGTGTGAGTGCTGGGCATGTTTGCTTGCTTGTTTGAAATGGGGTCTTGCTATATTACTCAAGCTTGTCACTTACTTGTATTTATTTATTTAGTTATTTAGTTAGTTTATTGAGACAGGGTCTCTTTATGTAGCCCTGGCTGTCCTGGAACTCACGCTGTAGACTAAGCTGACTTTGAACTCGCAGAAATCAGCCTGCCTCTGCCTCCTGAGTGTTGGAATTAAAGGTGTACATCACCACCCGGTTCAGGCTTGCTTGTCTTCAAATCCTGAGCTTAAGAAATCCACTTGCCTCAACCTAGCTGGGACATTCTGACGGATGTGCAACCACCACACCCTGCAGGAGTCAATACCACCAAACTGTCCTTGTAGATACGGTTCAAATGTAAACTCCTTGTGATTTATATTTTAACCACTGGAATGCCAAGTTTATGTGCCCAGCATCAGTTCACCCCATCCATGGTTTTGCACAGGCCCTTGGGATCCTACCCTCACCTTCACATCCCCTTACCTGGCAGGGCCCAAACCCATCGCGCTGGACAAGCCCTCAACTCCTGCTGTCTCTGCCCTGACTGGACCCAGCCGATTTCCTGGGGGTTCAGAGATCACACTGTGCTCTCAACAGCCATCTTTCATCAGCAGCCCTTGAGCTGAGTCCCAGATAGCATTAGAGCTATGGATGAGCAGTGGCCAGCGCACGAGAGTCTCCTTGGCCAGACCCACTGGTCACTTCTCCGCTGCGCTAGATATGAGCCCAGCCCAGTCCTGCTTCCTGGCGGTCCAAGGCCCATATGGAGGGCAGCAGAGGGGCTGAAGGGTTGTGAGGGCAGCTATGGGCTGCAATGGTTCAAGGTTCCACAGATGGCTGGCTTATCCAGACTGGCTGGTGCATCTGTTTGGGTTTCCCAGCAAAACATCTGTCCTCATAGGAATTGCTTCTGCACAGTGTTTAAGGCGCCTCTGTGGAGCCAGGAGTCTCAGCTGGGTAATCCCTGACCATGGAAGCCAGCAGATACATTCCACATGTATCTCACTGGGGACACGTGTGACTGGCAGGGCAAAGATGATGGGAAATTGGATTCCAGTGTCTGCAGGGGAAGCCTGGGATGTGGGGGCTGCTGGGTCTCTGGAGAAGCTAGAAGAGTGGGAACAATATGCCTCTGATACTGGTTTGCGAAGGAATGTTCTACTTTTTTTCCTCCTCCTCCTCCTCCTCCTCCTCCTCCTCCT
>NW_004949114.1:1324073-1331373 GCF_000317375.1 Microtus ochrogaster
CAGTTTATGCGGTGATAAGGACAGAACGCAGAGCTTTGTGTGTGTTAGGCAAGCACTTTACCACATGAGCACATTCCCAGTCCTCACATTAGCTTCTCCTTTGAGACAGGGTCGCAGTCTTGGCCAGCAGCCTGCTGCAGAGGCTCAGAGTCTCATCAGAATTCTCTGGAACCAAACGATAGGGCGTGTGCGTCTGGAGGGTCAGATTGTCCATGGTGAGCCAGTATGGCGTGGCCATCTCGGTCAGAGAGGAGGTTCCTCCGCTCCCTTCCCTGTGAGCTGTAGCACCCAACATCCCAGCCACTAGGAAATGGAGCTGTGATGGACCAAGGATGGAGTCATGGCAAATAAGCCCTAGGAGGATTTTTTTCCCCCACATCGAGCGAAAGGGAAGACGGAGCCCCGCTGACTCAAAGTGACCATGTTAACTTCCCATGAGAAAGACACGGATGAGCATCCCTGGTCTTCCTTGGTGGGCTATGCTCTTAGGACTTCCCTGGTCCACTGGGTGGGGTCTGAGCAGTGGGCATTCATGATTACCAAGTGGTCCAGGCATGGTGAAGCCAGACTTCCCGGGGAATCCTGACAGCTCATCCCAGTGGCTCCAGCCAACAAGTTGGAAACCACTGGTGAATGAGATCACCCTGTGCCAGACACACAGGGTAAGAGCAACGCCCCCACTCGAGAAAGCCCCCACACCTTGGAATTAACAGGCACAGGCAAGTTATGAGCCCTGTTTGGCTCTTGGGAGTTCCTTCCAGTCCAGCCCAGAGGCAAATTCACAGTATTGCCAACTGTGCCTCCCAAATCCCCATGACATAGCAGTTCTCCTGGGTTGGGGGTTGAGGAGATCCTGCTCACATGGCCTTAAGGCAATAGAACAGAGCTGCGTCTCCACTATGGATGGATGTTCCCCAAGCCCAGACCGGGTTAGGACAGGGCAATTAGCTAACAGCCACGCTCAGCGTGTCTCCCAAGACAGGGGCAAATATAAGGCTTTTAGGTTTCAGTTGGCTGGTTGGGAGCCCCCCCCCCCCGGAGCTGTGACCGTGGCCTGGGATCCCAAGTCACTGGATGCCCCCTGTTGACTTGTGAGAAGAGTGTAGATCATCCAGGCAACATGCAACATAATGTGCATGGTACATGCACCCAACAATGCAATCTTACAACAACAGACACTTCTAACCTCATGTGCTCCCATGCCAGACGCGCCCAGCAACACGTACATCAAACACCAGAGCCAGCGAACGATCTTTGAGAGTCCTTGCCAAGGGCCCTCTGTGCAGCCTCTCTACCACGTGGTCCAGTATCAGCAGATCCCCAATCCCCTGCCTGCCCTCCTCTTCCTCATCTTCTGGTGGGTTTTTCCCCCCTCGGGACAATAGACTGTCACCTGGAAAGAACTTCTCGCCTTTCTCCCTACCTTGCTTCTGCCCCAATCCCTTGTTCAATTTATTCTACACAGGCAATTCAATATGATTTCTTGACAAGAATCCAATGTGGTTTCTTGACAAGAATTCGAATGACCACCTAAACCCAGAATAAAACAACCTGAAAGGCCCTGGCTAGCAGGGCTCCAACAACTGCCCAAGTCCCAGAATCCTCTGCAGTCCTTCTGCCTAGCCACTTTCACCCCAGACCCCAGACCTAAGACTCTACTCCCCAAATCCAGTTACTGTCTGTATCTCTGAGATGTCTTGAACTGAAGAAATACAGTGTCCTTTCCAAACGTCCTTCCCACGTGTCCTTCTACAGTGTCTGCCTCGCTTAAAACCCCTCACAAGGGTGGCCTTGGTGCTTGCCTTGCCGACAGCCAAGGAAGCTGGCTAGAGAGAAATATCTGAGGCACGGGCTCTGCACATCTCCTGCAGGTCCCAAACCTTGTCCAGGCACTACTCCCGAAGAGAGGAGCATAGGAACCAAGGGAATGACATGAAAAACAGTTCAAGGAGCCGTGAGAACAGCAGAGACAAAGAATAAGGACAGTGAGTTTGAGGCATAAACACACTGCATGGAGACACAGTGCCTGGTGTGTAGTAGGGGCCGGCACAGGTCCAGACTCAACGACCCTGAGCAGAGCAAACATGTCCCTCAGGGGCGCCAGGGTACAGTGCGTGTCTGGCCTTCTTCCTGCAGGTCTGCAAAGGTGCCCTCTCGGCCCCAACATGGAGGCAAGCACTCTGATGTCAGGGGCTGTGTTCCCAGGCCTGGGGGCAGCTGAGAGACGTGTTGTTTTATAGTCCCTTCAACACTGTGGACATTCATAAAATTAATTTGCTAAGCAAGGAGATAAATCCAATCCAATGTTCCCATGGCAACGACTTCCATGCTGCCCAATTTCAGTCTTCGGATTTTATGGGAAGCCATCCTTCCCGGTCCAGCTGCTTCCCTGGACGCTTGGGGCGCAAGAATGGGAGGTGGCAGCTTAAATTGAGGAATGCGAGTCTGGAATCTGAGCTGCTGGGAACTCACTTCTCCCACCCAGCTCCTGCCCGACTCCTCTCGGGTTTTCCTGGAGAGCTGTGGGAGACCTTGGATCCAGATGAGGTCATCCTTGCCTCCAGGTTCTGGCAGGTCCGGTCCAGGCCCACAGTACCCCCCACTGGGAGGCCAGCCAGAGTCTGCCTCTTGCCAAACACAGGGGCAGACCCAGGAAAGGCTCTGTCCCATCTCAAGGGCTCCTGGCCCCAGGTACCCCACCCTAGGTTGCACACGGAGGAGCAAAGCAGGAGGGTGATACAGCAGGGGGGGGGGGAGCTCAACAAGCAGTGGGGCCCTTCACCACGGCTGGCCAGTGCCTTCCACCTTTGTGTTCTAGGCGCCTGGCTCCCACCAGTGGGCGTGCCTACGGGAGGCACGCCCAGCTCCTGCCCTGTCTGCTGAGTGTTTTCTAGAAGCTCTGAGGATCAGGTGTCTGAGAGACTGGCAAACTTCCCCATCCAGCTTGGGGAAAGCTGGTGTGAATATAGCAATGAGAAACAAGTTACATGGCCTCAGAGGGCTCCACCCTGCAGAGACCCCCACGGAGCACAAAAGCTGGCCATCCAACTTCCTAATCTGCCAAAGTGACATCCTGTAGCTCTCAGAGGTCTGAGGCTTAGGGATAGGTAGAGACCAACCCCCTCCCCCAGCAAACTGGGGATGGAGGACAAGGCTATAGATAAAGATGTGGGCTTCGCATCCAGGTTTCCCAGGACTACGGTGTCCTCCTTGAGCTGACAAGGACACAATTTACACAACAACTTCAGGAAATCCACACCAGGAAAATGTGACAACTACAGAACGAGGCTGTGAGACAGAGGGGGCAGGGGCGGGGGCAGCCCAGGAGTGAAGGAAACAGGAGACTTCACGCCTCAAGGAGAGGAGCTCAGACATGGCAGCTGGGCGTGCCTGCCCACATCCCAGAGGGTTTGAGCCTGGATGCACATCTGGCTTAGATGTGGCCGCAGCCGCCCCCAAGCCATGTGAATAAGCTGTACTGTCCCCCGCGGCACATTCTGGTTCTAAGCGTCTCTGATCCCCGCGGACCTGGGGTCTGTGGGTTGACTTGCCAGATTCAGCCGATCACAGAGGAAGTAGTGGGGGGGGGAAAAGCCACGTTGCCAAGGAGACCACTTCAAACACATTTTATAAGGCTGCGAAAACTATACCTTTCCCTGGGGTTGGGTTACGTCTCGGAGGCCTAGACAATATGCTGTTCATGTGAACAAGGCCCAGCCTCTCCCTCGTCTCCACTCAATGGAGGGGGAAGCTGATTGATGTGAGGCCACCCTGGGAAGCAGTAGCCTTCTTGGAATCCTTTCTGCATTGAGGACATTGGGGACTTACAGAGAAGCAGGTTTCAGCCCAGCACCCCTGTCTGAGATTCCCCCAAGGTAACTGGCAGCCTGCACACTGTCCTCAAACAGCAGAGCCTCCTGGAAAAGCAGGGGCACCCTGAGGTCAAATCTCACACCTTCACTAGAGAGACAGGAAGAGAGAGGAGGGACACATGAAATACAGAAAGCAGAGCAGGGTATGGGCAAACTAGTTTATAGAGTGAGACTCTATCTCAGAAAGCCAAAGAGAAGATGGGGGAGGGGGAACAGCTCAGTCAGCCAAGTGTTTACTGGACAAACATGAGGACCCGAGTTTGATGCCAGCATCACATAAAAAGTTGGGGGAAGGAGCATATCCTTGTAAGCCCAGAATTGGGGGCATAGAGACAAGAGGGTCATCGGGACTGCCTGACTTCCCTCCTGCCACTGTTGTCACCCACACACACTATTTTTCCTCATTGAGATAAGGTCACTCCATGTGGCCCCGGTTGGCCTAGAACCCCCAATCCTCCTTCCTCAGTCTCCAGAGAAGTGGGATTACAGGTGTGTGTGATTACAGCGCACCACTTTGGGCTCCGACAGGCACTCAGAACAGCACCACACCAAGACCACAGTCATAACCAAACACAGAAAGAGTCAGAACTGTGGGGAGGGGACAGGAGGCAACACTGGGGGCAAGGCTAGGGGCAGATGCCCTCATGCCAGGCATGCTGGGAGTTCTGCATCCACTGGGATATCAGCCGTCACTCTAGACCTTAGAGCCTGAACTGTGTTCTGCTGGATGATTGCCAGATAGATGTCTTTCTTTCGAAAATGTTCAGGGGTGGCGTCTTGGGCCTTGGGTCTGTGTGAAGCCAACTTCACCACCACCACCACCACCACCACCACCACCACCACCACCACCACCACCACCACCACCACCCACACACAGAGGTAGTAATGCAAAGGTTATGGCTTTGGCCTGTATATAGGCCTGAGTCTTGGGGATTGAGATGTTGGGATGAAGGAAGTGGCCTCCTTCTAGTCCTGACCAGAACAGTCTTCTGTTCTTCTCATGGCTCTAGTGATCACTTCTTTTTACATTATTTATGTATGTGTGTGTGAGTATGTGTGCATGTGTGTGTGTGTGCGAGTATGTTGCATGTACATATATGTATGCAAGTATGTGTGCGTGTGTGCGTGTGCACCCAAGTTTGTAGTGGATGTGCATGTGTGGACGTGCATGTGTGTATACATGTGTGCATGTGCTCATGCGTGTGTGTGTGTGTGTGTGTGTGTGTGTGGTGCATTCTCCACCATGTGGGTCCCAGGGACTGAACTCAGGTTTTCAGGCTTGGTAGCAAGTGTTTATCTGCTGGGCCACCTCACTGGCCATCTTCCTCTTCTTTTTTTTTTAAAGAAACATCTCAGAATGAGTCTCCTTCGCTGAAGGCAAGGAGGGCATCAGGAACATTATTCTCAGCATGACATGGACCCCAGACTTTCTGACGTCTTTGGTGACTTGAGGTGGAGGCCAACACCCATTCAAGCAGGACTACATTCATTCAGCCAGTCAGGGAAGGGGCAAGTCCCCACCACATCACCTGTGAGCTCCCTGAGCTTATAGGTTCCTGTCAAGAGTGTCCTGAGCCTTACCCAGAGAAGGTTCCCAATGCCTCCAACATCGCATGCTAGGATAAAATTTCCAACCAAAGGATCTTAAGGAAGGATTAGTTTACAACACCCGACAGTACTCTTGGGGGCGGTGGGGACATTATTGGGAGGTCACTGGGGAAACGCCCCTGAAGATGGCATTGGGGGGCCCCAGGCCACTCTGTTTCTCTTCCATAGAGTGAGTAGCTCTGCCCCACCATGAACTTCTACCCCTGGTTCAGCCTCACCGGCCCAAACTCAATGGAGCCAAAGGACCAAAGACAGAAATCCCCGAGACAAGCCCAAGTAACCTTTTCTCTTCCTACGACGCTGTCTTAGGTATTGCAATGGAAGCTGACTACTGCACAGAGATCCAGTGTACATGAAGCATCGTTCCCCACATTGCACACATCGAAAACCAGGGCTCTGAGGTGGACTCCATCCACCTGTCTAATAATCTCTCCCCACTGCACAGGCGTGTGTGTGTGTGTGTGTGTGTGTGTGTGTGTGTGTGTGTGTGTGTATTATGTAGTGGCATCACACCCGCCAACATTTTAGAGGAGATACTCTTTTTATCTCAACAGCAAACCATCCAGTGGCCAGAATGTGAACCATCGCCCAGCTCTCCCATGTAGAGAGTTAGGGGAGGAACTCTGAGGGGGCGGTGCTAGGTGAGGGCATAGAGAGTATGCCAAAGCATCACGAGCCTCCACTCGGGCACCCCAGAGACCCGAGGCACCGATGGCCTGCACAGGACCCACCTCTGTGATGATGTAGAAGTCATCCCCGGGCTCCCCCTGAACAACGATTTTCTCTCCATCTTCAAACTGCACAGGCTCCAGGGCGTCAGCCACAGTCAAGCGTTCCCACTTCTCCAGGGACTCTGCAAGAAGACACAATGGGTCACAGGTCACACCCCACTACCATGGGGTCCTTGGATGTAGCCTCAGAAAGCCCAATCCTCAGACTCCTGATGGCGATCTGAGATGACGCTCTTTAGAGGAGACAATGCTGCAGCAGAAACCACAGAACACTGAAACCAGCTCTAACCCTTCAACACAGGGGCTGGCATCTCTTGCTATGAGGGTCCATCCGAGATCGACTCTATAAGCTGGTGGTGGGAGCACAGGTCTGCATCCCAACTACTCAGGAGGCTGAGGCAGGAGTATTACATTCGAGGCACACCTAGGATAGTGAGTTAGTTCTAGGGCAATCTGCACAACTTAGTAAGACTTTGTCTCAAAATAAAAAGTAAAAAGAAGTCTGAAAATGGAACTCAGCAGTAGAACCCCTGCCTAGAATCCCACAGTGAAGGGCTCAATGGTAGAGCACCTGCCTAGAATCCTCCAATGAGGGGTTGGGGTATGGCTCAGTGTTAGAGCACCTGCATAGCATGTGCCAGATCCTGAGTTGCATCCTCAATACAAAATAATAATAATAATGTAACACACATTTGACTCCTCTATTTAATTTTTTCATGGGAAATGCAGTTTGAAAATAGTCATCACTGGCTCCATAAGGTAAACAGCAGATACTGAAAATCGAGTCAATATTCACTTTAAGGAGAAATTACTTTCCCAAAAAGTAGGACTGAATTAACTAACTAACTAATTAATTAATTAATTTTTGCAAAGAATGGACTCACAGCCGGGTTCCACAACTACGTGTACTTTAGACGACTCACTAACACAAGTAGGATGCCCCGCTCAGCATCATCACCCTCAAAGCAGGACAAGGACTGGGAGCTGAGTTGATGTAGCAATTGTTTTGTATGTCTTTTTATTCTTTCTCCTCTCTCTCCTCTCTCTCTCTCTCTCTCTCTCTCTCTCTCTCTCTCTCTCTCTCTCTCT
>NW_004949114.1:1331473-1379030 GCF_000317375.1 Microtus ochrogaster
CTCTCTCTCTCTCTCTCTCTCTCTCTCTCTCTCTCTCTCTCTGTGATGCCTGTTCACAAAGTTGCACATGCATGTGGAGGTGGACCAAGGTTGATGCCAGGAATCATCCTGCATTGTTCTTCCACATTATTTATTGGGGCAGGGTCTCTCAATCAAATCCAGAGCTCACTGATATAATTAGTCTCTTGCTCACCAGCTTGCTCTGGGATCCCATCTCCGCCTCCAGAGACTTGAACTATATATAGGCAGGCTCCCACACTCAGCCAGCAGTGATGTGAGTGCTGGGTTCCAAACTCGGGTCCTCATGCTTACACAGCAAGCATTTTAACTGCGGAGCGATCTCCCCAGATTCTTGATTGTTTCTGAGACGGGGTCTCACTCTATATTCCAGGTTGGGCTTGAACTCACCGTGTGATGGCTAGTTTCAATTGTCAATTTAAATAATGAGAATACTCTGGGAAGAAAGTCTCAAGGAGGGATGGTCTAGACCAGGCTGGACCGTGTACATGTCTCTGGGGGATTGTCTTAATTCCTTAATGGATGTGGGAGGACCCAGCCTGAATGGGCGGCACCATTCCCTAGTTTGGGGTCTTCAACTGTGTAAGAGTAGAGGGGGCCAGCTGGACCCTAAGCATGAAAGCATTCATTCTCTCTCCGCCTTTGCTGTGGATGTCATGTGACCAGCTGCCTCAAGTCCCTGCCACTGGGACTTCTCCATGAGAAGCTCTACTCCAGAACCCTTTCTCCCCCAAGTTGCCTCTTGTCGGGGTGTTTTCATCACAGCAACAGAAATGAAACTAGGACACCCCAGCTAGCCTCCCAGCAATCAATCCTCCTGCCTCCGTTCCCTGAATGCTGGGTTTACAAGCTTAAGCCACCATGACCAGCACTGCTGTTGTGACACTCAGAAAGGACACACCTACCACTACATTGGGCAAAAAAACTTAACTCTGATGCTGAGTTTATCGTTAAAGGATTAGAGACTCAGCAGGCCGAGGCTGTCTTGCTCACACCTTCCATCCCTGAAACTGCCCATCCCCGGCCCCCAGATAGGAAGAAAAAAAAAACCATAATAATATGGGAGTTTGCTGTGAGAAAACCATGATCACCTTTTTAACTGTACCCCCTCCCCGCCCCCTCGCAGTGAAAGAAACCTTTCTGGCCTACGCTTAGACACTACATATGTAGGCCAGCTGCTAAAAATAAAAATTGAAAAAGGCATTCATTTTAGATCTAGGTTAGCAGGGAAATATCTCTTCCCTAAATCCCCTGCTTGTGCCCCCACACTGCAAAAGAGCCACGTCTCCATGAACCCCAGGCCACAGGGAACCCAGCTGTGCAGTGTGGGCAGGGAGTCTACTCCAGACACAGTAGTGGGTCTGCTTCTCTTTTTTCTTTTTCCTCTTTCTCTCCTTCTCACTTCCTCTCCTCCCCTCTCATTTATTGAGACACACCTCACAATTAGCCTAGACTGACTTTAGAACTTTTATAATCCTCTTGCCTCAAGTTTCCGACAGATGTATATTGCCACAGGTGACTTGCTGCGAGTTTTTTTAAAAAATTATCTGACCAGGCATATTAGCTCAGACCTGTCATCTCAGCCCTTGGGAAATAGAGGCACGGGATCAGAGAACTTCAATACCAACCTTGACTATCTAGTGAGTTCAAGGCCAGCTTGGGCTGTGTTGTGGTTTGAACTGGAATGGCTCCCATAGGCTCAAAGATTTGAATGCTGGTCATTAGGGAGTGGCACTACTTGAAAGTGGCCCTGTTAGAGGAAGTGTGTCACTGGGGGTGGGCTTTAAGGTTTCAAAAGCCCTAGCCAGGCCCAGTGTCTCTCTCTTCCTACTCTCTTCAGATCCAGATGCTGAACTCTTTGCTACCATTTCCGTCAGCAGACTGCCATGCTACCTACTATGAAGACAATAGACTAAACCTCTGAAACTGTAAGCCAGCCCCAATTAAATGCTTTCCTTTATAAGAGTCATCATGGTCACGGTGACTCTTCACAGTAATGTAGAAATGCATATTGTCCATTGTGGAATAAGGTCACTTTCAGCAAAATTATAGAAACAGATGCAGAACGGGAATGTAGATATGAAACACTGGAATAGAGGCTATAGTTAGGATGCTACCTGTAGGTGAGCGGTGTGGCTCACCTGCCTAGAATCCCCCAGTGAGGCGCTGGGGTGTGGCTCAGTGGTAGAGCCCCTGACTAGAATCCCCCAGTGAGGGGCTGGGGTGTGGCTCAGTGGTAGAGCACCTGCCTAAAATCCCCCAGTGAGGGACTAGGGTTCAACAATAAAATGTTTGCCTAATATGTACAAGGCTTGGACTTCAGTAGCAGCAGCACCTCCCTGCTCCCCATACATGTTTTAAGGATAGGCTTTTCCCCCAATAGCATTTAAAATATACAATATCCAAGGTTGGGAAACAAGACTTGCCAAAGCGTTATCTCCAAACATCATAAATCTTGGGTGAAAACTGAAATAGCTGTAAGGGAGACAGCCAGTATTTGGCCCCAGAATTTTAAAGGAAACAACACATCTGAGAACATTTAAACCGCGCACATACAGGTAGAGGCAGAAGCAGGGAGGGACCTGCAGTGACCCGGCTGGCCGGGAGTAGGATGGGGGTGGTAAGCGACTGCCTGTGGGGATAAATCTCTGCTGAGGCAAAGAGCAGGTCCTAAGTCGTGGCCTGCACACCCTGCCGCTGGGCTTGGTTCCCTGAGCCAGGCTGTTGCGAGTATCTCACGACAATGAATAAATGAGGATTACAGCAATTCATCAAGGGCAGGAAGGGAGGCGCCTTTGCAGCAGTGGGACAAAGTGTATGAAGAGCCTCTGTGTACAAGAGGCACTGAGAGGGACAGGCGCCAAGCCGAGCCCTCCTTCGTATTCAGAACCAGTTTATCCCCATCTTCTCCTAAGGTCTCTGAGTGACTCAACTGTGCACATGAACCCAGGATGCAAGTACAACCCACAGCCGTCCACAGGCCACAGGGATGGAACACAAAGATGGTCTTGGAAGGGCAGTGATGTCACCGAGAAGCCATGCTCAAGGTGAGCCAAAAGGAGGGGGAAGACACTTAGCGCAAGGTTCCAGCGATGAGAACAAAGAGCTCACTTTTAGTTCAGAATCATGGCGCTGGGATGATGGCACCAAAGACAGAAAGAGAGATAAGCAGACACAGTTTGGAAAAGATGGGGACATTGGCAGGATGACATTCATGCTCACAGGTAGCAGGGTATGTACATGCACCTGTATAAAGGTGCATCGCGAATGTGCACATATATGAACATGCAGTGTGTGAGTGTGCATATGCATGAATGAGTGTACTATGAACGTGGACCACAAATGTGCATATATATATATATATGAATGCATGCCATATTTATGTCCATGTGTGTACTTATGCATGTGTGCAAGTATATGGGTATAGGTGAATGTGTGGTGTGTGTACGTGAGCATGTACTGCCACTCCTATGGGAGGCACGCACATGTGTCCGTGTTTGCCTGTGAGTATGCATGTCCCAAACCTGCATAATGCTAAGCAGAGATGCCCTATCGGCCATACGGGGAGAAGCAGCTGTGGGCTGTCTGCAGGCACTCACAGGAGCCTGCAGAGAGGCTATGAGCAGCAGGATCACTGACCTAGGATGGAGACTTTGCTGAGGAATTCCTCGTACATCTTGCGTTTCCTCAGAGTGCTTCCCTGTGGAAGAAAAAGCAGAACACAGAAGATGGGTCTCCAGTCTCAGTTGGCCTTTTGACACTTGCAGATTTCTCTCAGAGACTGATCTCTTCAGAGGAACCCCATTGAGCAAATCAGTGTGAGCCTGTATCTCTTATTTCCTGCTCTTCATCTCCTGTCTTCTGAAACAACTTCCAGCACCACCAGAAGAAACCCCAAGCGAGTCCAACCCTGTGCAAGGCACCCCAGTGCATGGACCCATGAGGTTTGAAGTTTCCAAAGGTGGACACAGCTGCGCCTGCTCTGCTCTTCCCAGGCTAGACTCTAACCTGTAATCTTCCTGCCTCCGCACCCTGACTTGAATCACAAGGATGCTCCACTGAGACGCACCTTCACAAAGCCTTGGGGCTTCTGGACAGGTTGTCAGGACAGCCAGCCACCCAGTGGACCTCCCAGCTCCCTCGGCCATCTATAGAACAATGGTGAGGGAGGCTCACGCACCCTGCCTGGCCATTGACGAGCTGACACAGATGTCCTAGAGGAGCTCACCCTGCTTTTCTATTGTAGCAGCTGGGGCTCTCTTATTCCTGAGGTCAATACCAGTCTCTGGTACTACAGCCCTCCCTCTGTCTGCTCACAAAGATGTACACCGAAAGATGTCAGGGAAGGAGAGATGGATCCGACATGAGAGAGGACTGATGCATAAAGGTTTGCAAATGCCTGAGGCGCTCCCTAAAGCATGTCTTTGGAGGGGCATGCCCCAGTCTCTCCTAAGAGACTGGCAATCTCAGTCCTTACACGGGGTGGCGTTGATAGTATAGATGTTCGTCATGGGGCCTGACGCTAAGCTCTAAGCACATCAGTACAATCTGCAGCAGCCCTAAGGGGGCAGGGAGCAGAAATGGAGAGACCAACACATTGCATGCTCAGAGCGGAAGCTTCAGGAGTCAAGAAAAGTCAGAGTCACAGATTTTGCCCTTCTCTGGGCTAACAGGGACAAACCCTGTTCGGTGGCTCTGCTCTCCGGCAGCAGGTTCAGTCCAGTGTAAAAGAGGTTTGTGGCTCCATCGCACAGGAAATAAGGGTTGCAGCAGGAAACCCCTCCACACAGGGTATGGGGCAGCCCATGGACCTGAACTCAAAGCCATGAGCCAAAGTTAGTGAGTGTAGCTCTGCTAAGGGGGTGGGGGAGGACTCCCAGGAGAAGGACTGGACTGAAGACATGTGGCAATCAATGCTAGTCCCTGGAAAGCTATGACAAAAATATGAGCAGCGATGAAGTGAGGAGGAAGGGCCCTCGAGGCTCCAGGGCAAACCACAGTTTCCACAGGGTCAGAGCATGGGGTTCTCCCTAGCTGTGGACAAGGTCAACCTTTGTTTGCCTCGAGATGCTCATCTCCTGAGATCTCAGCATCCAGAACAGACTAGGGGCTGACATGGACTTCCCGCTTTCAGAAAGAATGTGAAGCTTACTGCTTCCTGAGGCCCACACAATAGTGGAGGTGAAGGTATAAGGGTATGGATGCCCTCCCATGCCCTCCTAGGGCCTCACATGGCCAGGCTGAGTTTCTGAGGGATGGACACTTCAATGCAAAGGAACAGGGTAAATCTGGGTGTACTTTTCATGTTACTAGACCTAGGGAAATGAGATGTTTCAATCCGTTGTTACGAGGACAGAGATTCAATATTTAAGTTGTTGTTGCTCCTCATGGTAATGGTGGTGATAGTGTTGTTGGCAGGGATGATGATGGTGATGATGGTATTGATAATAGTGACGATGGTTTTGATAATGATGGTGATGGTGGTGATGGCAGTGATGATGATGCTGATGGTGGCAATGATGATATTGATGATAGTCACAATGGTGGTGGTGATAGTGTTGTTGACAGTAATGATGATGGTGATGATGGTATTGATAATAGTGACGATGGTTTTGATAATAATGATAATGATGGTGTTGGTGGTGATGGCAGTGATGATAATGTTGATGGTGGCAATGATGCTATTGATATCACAATGGTGGTGGTGATGGTGGTGATGGCAGGGATGATGATGTTGATGGTGGCAATGATGCTATTGATAGTCACAATGGTGGTGGTGATGGTGGTGATGCCAGTGATGATGATGCTGATGATGAGGATGGTGATGAGGATGGTGATAAGGATGATGATGAGGATAATGATGAGGATGGTGTTACTGATGCTGGCAATGGTGCTGATCAATGGTAATAGTAAAGAGGGTGGTGTTAGTGACTGTGACCATGAAGATGATGGTGTGAACCTTCCTGGGTAACCTGGAGAAGGGCTCTTGGAGAGGGTCCGCACATTGTCTTTCCAGGCAGAGGCAGCCCATCAGTGCCCATGTTCTTGGAATAATCATGTCCTCTGCAAGGTCTCAGGTTCTTCATCAGGTTCATGACCCAGCTGCTGTCTCTAACCTGGACCCCCTTTCTCCCTCTGTGACATCAAACCACTGATCAGACAAAGCTGTCAACACCTCAGCTCAGAAGCTGAGGCTCTTTATTTCCTGTTCTGACACAGGAGGGCATCAGCCGGAGACAAGACCCTAATCATCAGAAATGGGATGAGTCATGCTCCAGATAGGTACCGAGGGGCACCAGCCCCCTGCAGCCCAGCCACTCGAGGCATAGTCAAGACCTTGCCCTGGCATAGCCGCTGATGGACCCCCACATCTCCGAGAGACAGCTGTTGTATCTCTACTGGATTGGAAACAGAAGCCCAAAGAAGGTCCTGTCCACTGAGTTGGGGGCTGAAACTGCTGTCCTGGAGCTCTCTATGTAGATCAAGCTGGCTTCTAACACAGAGATCTGCGTGCCTCTGCTTCCTGGATGCTGGGATGAAAGCCGTGTGCCACTACACCAAGGTTCTTTTCTTTGCTGAAGGATAGTTTCATTCTGTTGCCCACACTAGCCTGGAACTCACTGTCATCCAGGCTGACCTAGACCCTGTGATTCTGTCTCCAGCCCCCCCTTACCCCCCCTCCACACAAGTGCCAGAATTACAAACATGAGTTCACACAGCCTGTCATACTGCAGCTGTGTCCATGAAGCCACTGCTATGTGCTGTAACACGTGATCAACCTCCATTCTCACCCTGGACTGGGAGGCTCACACACCCTGTGCCCAGGCGTGGGGCTGGCAGAAAGCAGAGCTAAGGTGGTCCAATCTGTCTGATGTCATAACAACAGTATCATCAGCCTCCCATGCTCTGGTGCAGGCGGAGTAGCCAGCAGCAGCTGTGTGCAACCACACAGGTAGCTTCTAGACAGGCTTCCATGCGGGTGGAGAGGGCTCGATGTAGACAGACATGCACGGGGGTGGGGCTAGCTGCCACAGAGGAGTCCCTGGGTGCCTATCAGTCAGTGGCAGAGACAGCTCACTGCTCTCTCTGCAGCTCAGTGCCCTTTAGGACACTCAGAGTGTGATGTTCATGGCTGGGTACCTCTTAAAGATACAAGTACCCACAGTCCAGTCAAAGCAGGATGAGCCAAGAGAGAAATCTATCCCTGAGTAATCATGTACCAACAGTGAAAGGGTGATGCCTATGGGGAAACACAGAGGCATTTGCAGGCACCAGAGCTCTTACCAGCCAGACCCTGCCACCCTGACTTGAGGACCCTAGAAGGTATGGTGGACAGCCCAGGAAGTTCCTACTTAAAGACCAGTAGTCGGGTGTCAAGGGAGAAACCAGCCTTGCATAACAGTTGGGGGTGATGGAGGAGAGGAACATGGGGGACCAAGAGAAGGGGTTGGGCAAAGCACAGGGTGAAGCGAGAACAGTGCTATGGGACTCTGGGGCACACACTGAGGTGGTGGGTGTCATGACCAAGATTCATATGCCGGCAGGAGCAGGGGGTGAGTGTAAGGTAGTGTAGGGATACTAACAGAGCTTGGAGGGGCAGCCCATGAGCATATCCAGTGACGAGCCTGGGGGAGGTTGGAGGATGATGAGCTTGCTTGAGCTCGCTGTCAGAAAGCCTGGGCTCGGGCCTCCATTCTCAGTGACTGCTTGAGTTCTGTTTCCTCATCTGCTCAATGGGAATATTAAAACCTGCCCCAAAGGGTCTCCATGGAGACTGACACACAATACAGTGACAGGACCCGAGCTCTACCCCCAACCTTGAGCCTCAACTTCTCCCTCAAATCTGATTCAAACCAGCACTGATAAGCTGGCTAAGTTTCAATCCTAGAAACCCAGAGTCACATGTTGATGTGGGATTCCCCTCTGTATGCTGTGAATACGTTTTATTACCATTGGTTAATAAAGAATCTGCTTTGGGCCTATGGCAGGGCAAAATAAAGCCAGGCGGGGAAATCTGAACAGAGATACAGGGAGAAAGTAGGTGGAGTCAGAGAGAAGCCATGTAGCTGCCAAAGGAGACAGACACCAGAACTTTACCTGGAAAGCCACAGCCTTGTGGCAATACACAGAATAATAGAAATGGGTTCGTTTAAGCTTTAAGAGTTAATTAATAAGAATCCTAAGCTAATAGGCCAAGCATTGTTTTAATTAATATGGCTTCTGTGTGATTATCTCGGGTCTGGGCAGTCTCCGCCCACAGCATGTATGTCCCTAAGATGTCGACTTCCTAGGGAAAAACCCATGATGGTTAATCCTGATGCTCAGTTTGACAAGATCTAGACTCTCCTAGTAGACAGACCTCTGGGCATGTCTGTGAGGGAAGTTCCAGTTGGGTTATTCATAGGAGGATCCATCCTAAACATGGGAGAAACCACCACTATTCTATGAGCTGGGGTCCTGGACTGAAAAAGGAATCTCTCTCACCTCTCTCTCTCTCTCTCTCTCTCTCTCTCTCTCTCTCTCTCTCTCTCTCTGTGTGTGTGTGTGTGTGTGTGTGTGTGTCTCCTTCCTGACTGTGGCCCATGAAGGACTGTACTTAAAGTCATGAGCCACAATAAACCTCCCCTCCCTTAAGTTGCTTTGGTTAAGTATTTTGTCAGAGTAATGAGAAAAATAACTCAGTTCCCAACAGGGCTAGGGACTCAATGTCCCGCATTAAGTTGTCCTCAGCTGTCCAGACCTTGACGGTTAGATGATGGTTCTGCCAGCGGAGGCTGGAACAAGTCTGTTCCCATGACAACACGATGGCACAATTGGAAAGCCAGTGTCCAGGCTCTGGTGACGCAGAACTATTGTGTCTGCTGATGGGTGCGAGTCGGGGTGGCTGCGGTGGCAACAGCCTGCTCAATGACCTGGCCCATACCATTTTACTGCTATCCAGCCCTTAAAAAAGGCATCTCTTTTGAAACCGTGTAGTCCCCACTGACCACCTAGCAATTAAGCTCTCCCAGCGGAATGCAGGCAGGTCGTGACCCAGGAACCTCAGATGCTAATGTTGGTTCAGTGGGCAGGATAATGCTGAAAATGTCCTGGAGCCTAGGGAAGTGGTCAGCCAGCAGGTGAAGCCAGACTGCTTTGTTCCTACGCTGAGCCGTCACCTGCTAAGCCTCTTGGTGACACCGGGGATTCCCAGTTTAGTAGGCTTTACAGCATGCAAGATGGCTCCAATGGGGCTCAGCCTAGGAACCTGTCTGCAGAGGCTAGCTCAGCTTTCTCCCCAAGTAGCCAGCTTGGTCCAGGGCCTTCATCTGCCTGTCCCCCTGGCACCTGCAGCGTGGATGTCAATGTGACAGAATCTAGAGTCACCAGGGAGTCTCAGTGAGGGATGACGTTGGTGTGGGTTACTCTGTGAGCA
Source organism: Microtus ochrogaster (assembly GCF_000317375.1). Classification (NCBI taxonomy): domain Eukaryota; kingdom Metazoa; phylum Chordata; class Mammalia; order Rodentia; family Cricetidae; genus Microtus; species Microtus ochrogaster. The sequence goes on from NW_004949114.1 coordinate 1,340,907, forward strand.
CATCTGGGAGGGATTATCTTGATTGTGTTAACGGAGCTGGGAACGCCCACCTGGAATGTGGGCAGCACCATTTGATTAGTCCTGAACTAAGGCAAAGGAGTGACCTTGTACTGGGTTCCAGTTTTTAGAGAGCACTCCTTGGCTGTGGCGAGGAGGTGACCAGCTGCCTCTGGCTCCTGCTGCTGTGACTCCCCGCCATGATGGATGGGACCTCAGAGTCAGAGCCAGAATAAGTCTTTTGTCCCCTAAACCTTTCACTGGACTATTTTGTCACAGGAAAGGAAACCTCAGCCAAGATCCTGACCAAGACCATGGGCCTGGGGACACCGAAGGGCAGAGCACAGACTCGCCTCCCACGGTCCCTAAGGTCTTTCCTTGCCCCCCCCCCACACACACACCTGCAGAGACTGCCTTACTCTCAAACGAACTGGCATGAGGCTGGGTTAGAGGATCGTTGTGTGGACAGGAGAAGCTGGTGGTTGCCAAATATGCAGAGGGCCCACTTTGCTAAGGGTGTTCCAGGTAAGACAATGAGACCAGGGATCAAAGACCCTACCCCCACCCCACCCCACTCCACCCCACCCCCCGCGCGCGCACACACACACACACACACGCACACACACACACACACACACACACACAAAATGCTGAGAACAATACCCTGTCCATGGCAAACTCTGCCTACCCCATGGCTCAGAAGAACTGGAACCAGGGATGTGATTCTAGCTCCCAGCACAGACTGTCCTAGCTGAGCCACCTTTGTTACCCAGGACAAGGAGCTGGCCCTGACAGAAGGTTCTCTGTCACCTGAAGCCTCGGAGCACATATCCTACCCCCACCCCTTCACTGCAGCATAAGCAACGGTTCAGAAGAAATTTCTCAGCCACTTTTGTGCATGTAGTTTCTCACTGCCTTGGGGTTCTCACTCTGGGCAAGGGTGGAGGGGTCATCTACTCCCAGGCTGTGTGAACCCCTGTGAGTTACTGGGTAACTCTAAGCTCATCTCAGAAAATTTAAAAAAGAGATAGGCGGTGCATTGAGATTGCAGGGGTCACACCACCTATGCTATGAAGTGGAGGAAGCCTGGTTCTTGGCTTAGAGAGTCAGTAAAGAGGTGGGTCCTTCAGAGTCAGTGGCATTAGGAATGGGGACCCATATCTGCTTAGGACACAAGTTCCCACGGACTCAGAACACATCATACAGAGGTCTTGGAAGACCCCCAGTATGACTTCTCCTGCACAATTCAATTTTGTATATGAGACCCTCACCCCCGCCTTTGGAGACAGGGTGTCATGTAATCCAGGCTGGCCTCAAAGTTGCTGTGTAACTGAGGATGACATTGGACTTAGATGTTCACCTCCTGAGTATTAGAATTATAGGTATGGACCACTGTCCTGGTTTAGGCAGTGCTGGGTATGGACCCCAGGGCTTTGTGCCAATTGAATCATATCCAGCCCCTCTACTAAAAATTCCTAACACACTAGCTGCAGACACAGGTCCCCAAAAAGGGGCCGACGAACAGAGGGCCCAAGGCTTAAGTAAAAGGAAAGAAACTCGTGGACTGTTGGTCTCTGCTGAGCCCTCACCTGAGTCCTACAGGTGACAATGCCCCCAACTCTGCCCAGCACTGGGCACTGTGTCCCTTAGACAAAGCAACAAGGAGAGACACTTAGGAAACTTCCAAATTAGAAGTCACAGACTTCCAACTTGAATATGGAGTCTGAGCTGACCTTGTGGGCTGTAGCTAACTCCCTTGGGACACTGGTGACTCTTCATTTTCTGCATCTCCCACTGTGAGTCCATGCTAAGGCGGGAGCCCTCAGTGGGGGTGATTTGGACGTATCCAAATCTGCCTAGACAGGGATGGGTGTGGACAGGATTCAAATTCTCCACAAGAGCTCTGCCGATTCTGGAGCCCAAAGGGGCTATTCTTAGTGTCCGGGGACCCGAAATTAACCCAAAGAAAATGCCAGTTTCTTCTGCGATTTGAGAGCATTCCTGAATATAAAGTCCTGACCACAAAAGTCCCACAGCCAGCAATGACACAGCGTAGAAGAGACGGTAGGGAAACAATGCTTGTGCAACTCCAAAGCCAGGTGTGCTCAGAGGGGACCGGGACTGTGTCCTCTGGCAGGGTGGGAGGATCCCCCATCACACCCTCCCACTGGGACAGGCAGGTCCCTGCAGATCGGGAGCATGTTGGCGACAAAGGACGATGGTGCTGTACCGTCTCTTCTGTGTCTTTGTGCCCACAGCAGTACGGGAGCCCTGACGTGCCAAGCATGCTGGCCCTGGGGACAGCTGCCTTCCAAGACTGTGCTGGTCCACGAGTGTGTCCTACAGAAGAGCTGGCATCACCTCAAGACAACAGAATGTGCCCTCTGTACCTCAGTGACTGGGCACATGGGCTCCATCCTGAGCTATTCTGGGGAACACTCTGGAACATCTCAGCCTATGGCCACTCTTCAGTTCTCACTGGGATGCCCAATCTGGAGTCCCAGTCGGACCAAGGTCCCTCTGTGACCCTAGCAGCTCCGTGTCAGAGGTCAGGAGGGTGGGCTGCAGAGGGGGCTGTGGGGCCTCAGGATGGAGCACTCCTGACTCCTTAGGATGAAACTTTCCTTCTCTTCTCATGGTGTTCCCCATACAGGCCGCGGTACTCCAAGCAGCAGCCACCCCCAAGACCTGTGTACACTGTGTCCCCATGGTGCCTTTTAACCTTTACCCTAATGTCATCTTGGAAGGATTCTGAGTTTTATCCTCCATGTGACCTCATGGTCCTAAATGGTAGGACTGGAGATCCAGCCACTACAACCACATTCTTAAGTCTCTGGAAGGAGAGAACGGGGGATTGCAATAGAGATTCCCAGCTATCTTCCTGTTTTACATGGGGAACACAATAGAGACATTCCCAGCTAACTTCCTGTTAAAAAGCTCCCCAAACCTTTTCTGATACTTTGCACTCATGGCAAGGGCTGTGTCTACTAGGCAGACACATCTTGACCTGAGCCCCGGGTTTCTGGTAGTGTAGACTCTACTGCCATGCCTCCTCCCCTCGAGCCCCTGGTCAGGGTTCCACTCACCATGAGGATGCGCCTGTAGCTGTCACGATCAATGCCCCAGAGCTTGAGGTCCGTTTTGGCCTTCACGGTGGCTGCTCTGGGGGTGCCATAAATGAGAGCCAGCTCTCCGAAGCTTCCCCCCTCACTGATGTTGGTAACCCATTCGCCGTTCACATACACCTTCAGAGAAAAGAAGAGAAAGGCCGTGAGACATGTGTGTCACAATGACTGCTTCCTCTACGGGGAATCCACAGTCCATCCTAGTGAGAATTGATGGGAGCCTTGCAAAGCTCTTGGACCACATCTTGCACAATCCTGCTCTGGACATAACCACAGGCTAACCACGCTCCAAGGAGCTCTCATCCCACCTCACCCCATGCTACTCAGAGCCACACCTGGGCAGCACACAACATCAAAGAGCAGGTCAGGACCAGAGGGCAGAACACAATGTGTGCCAGCTACCTCCTGGGCAGCTTGCCCATCCGGGGATCACCTCACAGTCCCTCTGAATCCCAGTTTTTCTGACTGAACCCCAATGAGTTGTTCTACCATTATACATAGACCCAGACGAACATCCTGTCTCTTGCCTTTCCTGTTTACAAAACTGCCTGTCCTCTCTGGCAACTCAGGAGTCCCTCGGCTTGAGTATCCCTCTGACCCCCCTTGTCCCACCCCTGTGGGTGCACACTGACTGTCCCCTTCTCCTCTGGAACTTTGCCACCAAGGCAAGTACCCAAGTCTTTTGGCCAGTGGCCTAGCTGAGACCCCTGGCCAGGCATCACTACCAAGCTGCACCGAGAAGAAGCCGGGACAAGATTCCCTTTCAGACCGCGCGGGCGACGCACCCTGCACAGAGTGTGCACTATGCACAGACCTTGGGGGGCCCACACCCAACCAGTACACAGAATGGGCAGATTGTTCATTGCCGGGGCGATTATGCAGCTCGGTTACTATAAATTAACACAATGCATGCTTTCTCCCTCAGCGTCTCAATGAGCATACAGAACCGTTCCCACTGCTAAAACGGGTGTGTACCCGAAGAATGGATTGTGATGAATCATGGAAGCGATTCTTTTTGAAATCAATGTCTCATTATCCGGTAATAACTGAGGCACAGAGATTTCTGTCTGAAAGAGAACGCCTCACAGGTGATGGTTGTAACGCCACAATGAAATGAGCAAGGCATGGAGAGGGACTGGCTAGCTACAAAGATGGGTGGTTGGGGAAGTCAGGGCCTCCCAAAAACAGGACTCTACCAGATGGGACGTATGCTCCTCCCACCTGGCCTGGTGGGTTCCCCAAACCCCAAAGGGAGCTAGGGTGCTTGGAGAGGAAGAGGCAGGTACATTTTGCCCTTAAAAACCCTCAAAGAGGATGTCATACCCTGTCACCTTAGGCTGAGGCAGGTGGATGATGGGCTCCAGACCAGTTTCAGTTATAGAGGGAGGTCTTATCTCAAAAAAACCAAACAAACAAACAAAATCAAAACAAACAAAAAAGCAAAAAGTAACAAAAACAACAACAAATCTAGAGCCAAAAAGATCCACAAAGAATCTGGAAACAATGCCACCAAATGCTATAGTGAATGAGGAAGGGAAAAGAGGGGGAGGGGGTGATCTGGGAATTCAGACACGAGTTTACCCTTGTCTGAAGAGGGAAAAGTATACCCTCAGGGCCTTACTTCATTTCCACAACCCAGGAAAGGTAGGGCACAGCCTCCCCTCTGGTCTCAGAGCTGGCATTGCCACCTTGCCTAGGCTTCTGCAGGACCCGATGCATGGAGAGTTAACTTGCAGGTGGCAAACCCCGCCCCCCCGATTCCAAGCATGTAGCTCAGTGAAGATGCACATCCCTCCCAGGACCTCCTCAGTGCCATCCTCAGTCTGCCACTTGGTTCCTTTAGTCTTAGAGCCTAAATGAACTTGGGCTGTCATAACAACACGATGCTGCCGGGATCATTGTTTTTATTGCTTTTTGTGGTGCCAGGGGTTGAACACAAGGCCTTGCACACCAGCCCCCTCACTGGGGGATTCTAGGCAGGGGCTCTACCACTGAGCCGTGTATTTAGCTTCTCTCTGAAGTATTCTAGACACACACCTACTACTGAGCCATATTCCCAACCTCTCCCCTTTTTGAGACAGACTTTCCCTCTGTAGTCCATGCTGTCCCGTAACTTGGCAAAAATCTGTTGCAGCCTCCAGAGACCTGGGCTTATAGGCATGCACTACCACCCGGGCATCAGAAGCATTCTTCTGGTGAATGTCCTTGCTTTGCTCTGACGAGGATCCGAGGCATCATCCGTTGTGTCAGGCACACCGGTTGGCTCAGCGGCAGCACGTGCTACTGAAGCATTTCCTAGAGGCTGCTCTGACCCCACCACACTTCTGTCCCCATGTGTCATCTTGGGCTGAGTCGTAAGTACAGATGCTCTTGGGATTGGGAGAGGTGTGTAGGACACATGAGTCCCCACTGGTGAGTTGCCAGTTGGCTAGTCTCTCTCTTTATAGCATAGGGATGGAGGAAGCCCCCCACCCCAGTGACTATCCCAAGTGGGAGAAGGGACATAATGCCACCTTCCCCAGATTACTGAGCCTCTGGGAACACAACATACCAGCTGATCAACTCCTGAAAGGAAGAGTAAGTGTGTCTGCCCTGGGACATGACCAAGGGAGCAGGGACCCTCTACAGTGACTACCCTCCCTCACCCCAGAGCCTCAAGCCTAGGGGATCCCTCACAGTGTCAGAGGAAACCATTGTGTCCTCCAGGGCCACCCGGAGGACAAAGGGCCATCCTTCTGTGCACACTGGCCTCTGTCACAGCTCCTCCACCCAGCTGGTACGCAAAGGGGCTACTCTTGTTTGGTTCCAGTTTTTGTTTTTTCTTCCTTTAAGAGAAAAATGGTGGGAGGCCCCACTGGGCTACATTATGCCACACTAGGAGCCAACGGTTCTCCAGCTGAACTGGCCTCTGCCGTCCTGCCCTGCTTGTCTTCCTCCTTCCTGCCTGTCCCTGTCCAGCCTCTGCTCAGTGAGAGGCCCTCTGACCCGGGAGCCTTCTCACCTCTAAGGAATCTGCAATAGATGACTGATTCCCATCCGCAGTGCAGCATCCGAATAGCAGAGACATGGGCCATAAGCAAATGCCATAGATATAGAAAGCTGGTGTGGGGGCCCACGCGTGCTTGAGAAACCTAGTCTGGGGAACTGGGAACATAAGGCTAGCCTAGGCTACAGAGGCTCTGTCTAAAAAAAAGGAAAAAAGCAAGGCTGAAGAAATTGTTCAGCTGATAAAGCATTTGCCTTGCAAACTCAAGAACCTCTGGGCATGGTGGCCTGGGGAGAGGGCGTCTGGAGAGAGAGCGCTGGGGGAGAGGGTGATCTCTGGGGCACATTAGTCTGCGCTCCTACAGAAATCATTGAGTTCTGGGCTAGTGAGAGACTCTGTGTTAATCAAACAACAAGGAGGACTGACAGGATGCCTCCACAGAGAAGTACTTGCCACACAAGCCTGACGACCTGAGTTTGATCTCTGGGACCCATGTAAAGGTGAAAAGAGAGGACTGATTCCACATTGGCCTCCAGATATGTGGTGTCAAAAGCACCCCCCACCCCACCCCACCCCACCCCTCTCTCTCACACACACACACATGATACAATAAATAAAATTAAATTTACAAAACGAAATGGATGGTACGTGAGGAATGACAGGTTGATTCCTAGCTTCCATATGCATGCACACACACATGGACACACGCACATTGCACACATATGTATGAACATACACACTAGACAAAAAAGAAGGGAAACCATAAAAACTCTGAATTCAGACCCCTGGGGTGGCCTAGACTCTGCATGCTTTTAGGGGACTCATGCCAATGCCTGTTCAGACTGTAGTGTGCCCAAAGGTAGCCAGAGGCGGCTGGATGGCAGAAGGTCACCTGTGCCATAAAGTCTTGACAGAGTGCCCAAGGATCACTGGATTTTTGGAGCACCGGGACTCCAGGACCAGTAAACATCACCCTCCTGGCGCAGATGGACCAAGGTTGCAATGGGCCCAGGGGTGTGGGCCAGGACCAGCTCCGCCTCCCTTCCCAAGCACTTCAGATCAAGTGTGCAAGGTAGCAGTGGGGTAGTGAGGACGATCACAAAAGCTGGGGCACAGGATTTTCATTCCTGGTCTATGTCCCCAGACCACTCCTGGGTAGTCATCAGGTCAGTGAGGGTCCTGCTCTTCCTTGGAGCCAATCCATCCTGGGTGTGGCCCTCTCTTGTTCTTCCTCAAGTCCTCATGCAGTTCCTGGGAACCCTAAGACATGCCATGTCAAGACCCCAAGTCTGGAGTTAGCTGCTGATTTCCGCACCCCAACATGAACCCCAAAGTGGAGTCACATGAGATCTGAATGAGCCTAAGAGTCCAGGGGACTGCCAGCACCGTGCATCCTGGGTCACCCATCCCCACTAGAACAGCACAGCATTTGGGGTGCCTCAGACTCTAACACCCTCAACTCTCCAGGCACACTGACTGTCAGGCAACATTCAATACCCTGTGACCTTAAGAGGCTACCAAGGACCTCAGGATGATGTGTTGTGTAGGTAAAATAAGCTTGGGAGATTCCAAGCCATGCAGGAAAATGGCACAGCCAGCTCTGCATTCAACGAATGCTTAAATGAAATGTCACAGCCCGCCGGGCGATGGTGGCACACGCCTTTAATCCCAGCACTCGGGAGGCAGAGGCAGGCGGATCTCTGGGAGTTCTAGACCAGGCGCTAGTTCCAGGACAGGCTCCAAAGCCACAGAGAAACCCTGTCTCGAAAAACCAAAAAAAAAAAAAAAAAAAAAAAAAAAAAAAAAGAAAGAAAGAAACGTCACAGCCCTTTGGAAAGCAGGTCTCCAGGAGACATTCACACATTCATGTTCACTGCAGCATAGCTTACAAGAGCCCATAAGGATGCTCAGAGAGAAAATGTGGCACATGCCCACAGTGGAATACTACTCAACCTTAAACGGAATGTTCTGACACATGCCATCGTGTGAACAGATGATGGACCTGGAGTATGTTTTGCTCAGCTACAAGAAGACCCAGGATAGATGCTGTATGACGTCACTATGAGGCCCCAGGAGAGTCAGGTTATTTTTAGATTTTTATTTTGCCGTGTAGGGGTGTTTTGCCTACATGTAAGTCTGTGCAGGCAGAAAAAGAGGTATGGAACCCTGGAACTGAAGTTACAGACAGCTATGAGCTGCCATGTAGACGATAGGAATGGGATCCAGGTTCTCTAGGAGAGCATCCAGGTCTCTCCAACCCCCGGAATCAGATTTCTAGGGGTAGGAATTAGGAAGGGGAGAGTCAGGGGCTGGGGTGGGGCTGTGGAGCGATTGATTAAAGGGGCCAAGAGAGAATCAGAGAATCAGTAAGGCAGTTCAGGCAGGAGGAGGATGGGAAGGCAGGTCAGTGGATAAGAGCTCACTGTGGGACTGTGAGGACCTGAGTTCCATTGCCAGAAACCATGTTTCATAAAGTCAGGTGTGATGGTATGTGCCTGTAATTCCAGTGCTGGAGAGGTGGAGGCAGGTGGATACCTGAGGTTTTGTGGGCCAGCCAAGCCTGATTGACTTAAATGTCCCCGGCCAATGAGAGACCCTCGCTCAAAAAAGAAGGTGGGCAGTGACTGATAAAGACACCCGAGGTTAAGCACTGGTCTCCACAGACATGTGTCCTCCACCCCCTCCCCTACACTCACAGAGGAAAGGGTTCTGCCGATGGGTCATGGTGACAGCTGCATTGATGACCGCATAGTTCACCTCAAGCTCTGAGCACTTGAACAATTTAAACATGCGTGCTCACCCGGAAACTCTGGCAAACTGAATAGCCCCCAGCCCGACTCCTGGACCAAACAGTGATGCCCAAGGACGCCTGGCTCCTAGGGGCACACCATGCTGCCAGGAAGGGAGGCACCTCTGAGGTGAGACCCTCTTCTGAAACAGGAGGAATCCTGCCTACCTAAAAGCCACAGGGACAGCATGAACCTTAGAAAGGATGGGGGGACCCCCAAACAAGAAGTCTAAAGACAACCAGGGAAGACTCTGGGCCCCACTCCCAACCTTGTGTGCTGGCAGTTGAGAGTCCTTTTCGGCAGAAATGCTGTGTTCCATGATTAAGATAAGTTGGAAACTATTTTTCTACTACTAGAAAAAAAAATGGATTATAGCTCTTGGCAAATGTACACACATTGCCTGGCATTTTACAGAGTCTCTGTGGAAAGCCATGATTTTAACCAAGACTGAATGTTAGGCCTTTCTTCCCGTGGTCCTCTAGGGCACTGTTAGTGGGAGGACAGTGTCCATCCTGGAGGGGTGCTCCAGAAACCCTAGTGCACTGGCCTGCCTGGAGGGAGCGGGGTGGATTTTGCCTGCAGGGGTGAAGCTGATGACCTCCCTCTCATGTCCCCACCCAGGTAAAGGAAGAATCATTGCCGACCTGGTGGCATCCTCACAGATCTGCCTGGCCTGAGGGGAGGCAGTCACACAATACAGTGCTGAGGCCATAGAAGCTTCTTGAGAGTAACCACAGCATTATAGTCATGTACACCCCATAACTCAGCAGGGACAGACATGCCGGCTTCTCACTCCCAGCCCCTTACTGGGCACTCTTTGATTCCTTTAAACGTGGCCTTCCTTGACGGCTCCTGTGTGTTTACCCTGCATCTCCCACATCATAGTCCAGTCTCCTCTGTGCCCAGCCCTGTGGGTGCACCCTGCCGCCCACCCCTGTTCCCACTGGAAAGTCTGAGAGATTGATGGAGGTGTTGGGGACTTTTGCACAGCTCTGTGGGGAGGCGAGGCCGGATGCACCCACTCACAGGTTTGGTCTTTGCACCACCCGCAGCCTCTACATCCTAAACTCAAGGCTTTAGCCAGGAAGCAGCATCCACCCACGATGCCCAGACATCCTGGTTTGGCCAGCCAGGGTCCAGCAAGGGCCGCTAAGCCGCCTTTGAACCTGACCCTCCCGGCTGGGAAGGGAGGGACAGAGGGCAGATCTGCCGAGACAATGTATTTGAAGAAGTGCAGTTTTGTGAAGGTGAACTCAGTTTTTCCTCCACAAAATCGCCTCCACATGCCCCCAGGCTGGCAGGAGACCAGCTAGAGATCTAACCATCATTGGAAGGCAGTGGGGCCAAGCAGAGGCCGCGGAAACTCCCTGCCTGGCCACTTGTGGTATCACTGGAGCCAAACCGGGGGCGGGGGGGCTGGAAGGGTGCTATTCAGATAAGCTGTGACTTTGGGGATCCTCAGTTCTGCCTTGAAAGGGTGGAGTTGGGGACATGGGATCCTGCCAGTCCATCCACCTCACGCGCTGCATTCGAGGGCGGTCAGACTCATCAGTTCGTGTGACTTGCCCATTTTGCAGGATTTTGGGGACACTGTGGTAGCGACCGGCTTCTGGAAGTAGATGAAAGGGCACAGACTAAAACACTGAGCACACCACAGGCCCCCCAAGGACTGTGATTCCCTGCTCCTTGGCCAGACCTGGGGGGTGTTCTACAGCACGTGGCTCGGGGGCCTCTGGGGAAAACCACAGACTCGTGGAATCAAGGACACAAGGTGGCCAGGGAAATGGCTGCTGTACTAGGGCACAGAGTGGGTGTGGAGGGCTTCCTTGAGGTTGAAAGGGTTGCTAGAAGAACAGGCTGAGGTGGGGCCTACCGAGTACACAATGATGGGATAGCGGGAAGAGGGTAGGGGGCTGCTCCGTGCGAGAATCCCTGTGTAATCCTCCGTGTTCGCTTCTCTGGGAAGAAGCCTAGCACAGCTGAGGCAGCCCCGGGGGGGGGGAGGTTAGTGGCAGCCCCGGGGGGGAAGGTTAGTGGCACAGCTTTCCTATGGATGCACACGGGTGAGGTTCTGGGACTCTGTGAAATAACCTAGGGGGCACTTTTCCTACATCTACTTACTTTGGGAAACCAAAGAATGTGTTTTCCAGAGTTCCCTGGGGTCACCCCAGCCTTGTCTTTGAGATGGAACTGAAAGATCCCAGGTGACTTTGGTGAACACAAAGAAGAGCACATTTCGGGCTGGAGCTACGGCTCAGGTGGGAGAGGGCTTGTTTAGTATGCTTGAAGCCCTGGGTTCCACCCCCAGGCACCACATAAACCAGATATGGCCACCCAGGTCGGTAAGCCCAGCACTCAGGAGGTAGGTACAGGCAGGAGGATCAGAAGTTCAAGGACATTTCATGGACTTTGAGATCAGGTTGGAATACATGTGACCCAGAAGAAAAAAGATGGAGGAGGAGGAGGAGGAAGAAGAGGGGGAAGAGAAGAAAAAAGAAGGGAGAGGGAAAAGATGGAGGAGACACCATTACATTTGGGGGTCGGGGGAATGGATGGGCCAGGTCAGAACCCACATGGGCTCCCTGGCAGGCTACTGGAGGAGGGTTTGGTTTTCTGTTTTCACTGGGTCAGCATTTATCAGTGCTCCAGCACAAACAGAGGAGCTGGGTCTGGAGGGCACTGAAGGATGAACAAGAGTTTACACGGTAGAACAAAAGTAAGAAGCAGAAAAGACAGGAAAGCAGAGGCCCAGAGGTGTGAGACCCTGTTTATTAGCTTCCTGATGATTGTCATCTACCGCATGATGACAACCACACCACCCCCAGAGCAGGCCCGTGTTTACTATTTCCAGGGTACTAGGGAGCTCGCAAGGCCCAGGAGAGCAAGAGCTAGCAAACACTCAGGAAACAAGAGGAAAGCAATGAGTGGCGGTTTGGGGAGCCAGGAGCAGACAGGAACCTGAGAGCAGGGCTTAGCGAAGGTGCAATGGGCGCAAACTAGAGAAGCTGGTCGAGTGCTCCCCTGATATGCCCAGAAACCCTGGATTCCATGCCTGGCACAGCACTGAGGTAATGGAGGCGGGATTGAGGGTTCAGGATCATCCTTGGCTACATAGGAAGTGTGGGCCAGCCTGTGCTACATGAAAACCAAACCAATAATAAACTAAAAACTAGAAACAAGTCACCCACATCTCTCAGCCTTCAGGCTCTCAACCCATCAACACCACTTCCAACAGAGAGCTGGAGAGACCTGTCCTTGGGACCCACTTATATAAACTGCTAGGGACCAAGCACTCACCTCCTCCCTACCCGACCTGACCTAAGTAGGGCAGGGTCCCAGTTGTTTTCTGGGCTGCGTTTTTCATGGATGTTTGTTTTGTTTGTTTGTTTGTTTTAACTGAAGCACAACAGAAGGATGTGACCATGGTCACAGCAGAGCATGGCATCAGAGCCACTTTTAAAACTTCCACCTCACACTTCCTCTGAGTGAGTAGTCCCCCGAGAGATCGCTAGCTCCCGACTCAGTTTCCTTGTTTGGGGAGACAGGAGGCCCTCCCTCCCCTGAGACCCAGACCCAGGGGTTGAATTGTCAGATTCACTAGGTCAACCCTGCCTGTGCCCCCCTCTGGACGCCAGGGTGAGTCACTTCCTATGTGGTGGCTCCGGAAGCAGGTGGGCCAGTGCGGTTCCCAGAAATGCATTGTGGGACAAAGTCAGGCTGCTGGGGAAATCAGAAAAGGCTTTTCCCAGAAATAGCCTGGCTGGACAGAGGCTCAGGAGCAGAGGCCAGGCCCAAAATAGCTTGCCTAACCCCAAGGCACCAGGCAGGGTGTGGGCTGGACACCTCTGAGGCCATGGAGGGCAGAGCAAGTCCCCTCGGACAGGTGGGGCACAAACTAAGGCTAACTGAAAAGATGTGTCTATGCTGAGTCCCAGCCCAGCCATAACTCTGGAGATGGCCTAGTAACTGACCAGCAACCTTAAGGACTTTAAAATGTCCTGCGGGAACTCTGTCCATATCCTCTGGTCCATCTGGAGATCAACCTTCAAGAAATGGGCCACGGAAGCAGCCTCAAAGGAGCAACTGAACCATCAGGGAAGGACACATGGCGCGCCTGTTGACACCCACCCTGAGGATCTAAGTGGAATGGGACCCTGAAGGAAGGAGCTGCTACTCAGGTGTAAGCAAAAGAAAGTAGGGGGACACCCATAAGGATAGTACCAGTTTAGACCCATGGCAGCCCAGCAGTGGTCAGACTCTGGAGGCAAGAGAAGGCCCCAGACTGACCTAGAGACAAACAGGCATGTGTGGTGGCTCGTGAGCACCATCATATCGCTTGGGAGGATGACCCAGGAAGGTTACCGGGAGCTTGAAGATACCCTGGGCTACAAACTGAGACCCTGTCTCAAAAAAAATTAAAAAAAAAATAGTCAAAGAGACAAAGCCACAGAGGGTTTGGACAGGAAGTAGGCCTCTCAACTCAGGGAAACATGCTCCGGGAACAGGATTCAGACACGAAGAAACCAGGGCCCTTCCAGCCAGAGCACTGGGGGCTTGGGCAGGGGTGGCTATGGAGGTAGAAGGGAGGAGGACTTGGTTGAAGGCACCAGGTGGGATCTCTGCAGGGGATGCTTCTAACATTACAGTGGGGAAGGGCTCTATAAACAAGCGAGCCCTTTGTCCTGAGAGTCCCTCAGTGAAACTTGCTGTCTGAGGATGGGTGCATGCTGGCACAAAATGTGACTGTCACCCCATGTGACATCAGTACCTCTAGGGTCTCCAGACATGGATATTCCTGCCCACGTGACAACCATGAACATCCACAGCAAGCTGGTGTGGCATTTGCTGGCAGGGGCTAGCCAAACAGAACACCTTAGGCTGCTCTCCACCCAGACTCTGCGTGAAAGCAATAAACAACACAGAACCCCACTGGCCCTGCACCTGCCTAAAGCAGCTCTCCTTCCCAACTGGGCTTTCATGCCTTATAGCATTGTTTAGATAAAATGCATTATTGGTCTTGAATAAAGCAATTAAAATGAGGCTGGGGGTATGGCTCAGCGCTAAAGTTCCTGTCTAGAATCCCCCAGTAAGAAACTGGTGTGTGGGTGACAGAAAACCCACCTCAGTGTCGGAAGTCCTGAATTTCACCCTTAGCACAATAAGTAATGCATACATACATACACACACATACATACATACATACATACACACATACATTGGGAATCTACTCAGAAAGAAATGCTCTCAGCCTGCATGTGCAAGACCTAGTGCAAAGTTGTGTAACGTCTTAAAACCAAGCATGCAAAGAGGACAGGCTGTCTAGAAGCCAGGATGGATACTCACATCTACTTCTCCTTGGTCAATCACATAGAAATTATCTCCTTCGTTCCCTACAACAAAACAAAGAGAGCAGATGTAAAATACAAAATGAAATGAGTTCGAGCTTCTCAACCGCCTGGCAAAGAACCCTTGCAACTACGTGTGCCAGCCAGTATCGAGTAAATACCAGCCCTGGGTGCTGGTTCCCGGGCATAGGGGCCCCCTCTCCTTCTTGCATACTGGAATTGAACCCAGGGCCTCATGCACAGCCAAGCAAAGGCTCTACCGACGAGCCATGCCCCCACCTGCAGAACTCTTTTCACTCATTAAGTTCTTCAGGTTGGTCTTGAACTCGAAATCTACCTGCCCCAACCTCCCGAAATGCTGTGAGGACAGACTTAAACTACCATCATGCTGTGTTTCATTAGTTTCTTTTTCTCTTCTTTTTCCTTCTCTCCTCCTCCTCTTTTCCCTCTCCCTCCCCCCTCCTTTCTCTTTCTCTCACTATGTAAACCTAGCTGTCCTGGAACTTGGTCTGTAGACCAGGCTGGGGCTGGCTTTGAACTCACAAAGGCCTGCCTGCCTCTGCTTTCCTAATACTGTTTTTTTATTTTTTATTGTTTTTGAGTCTTACACCATAGCCTAGACTGTCCTTGAACTTATGACAATCCTCCTGCCTCAGCCTTTCAAGCGCCCACCACCCCTGGAAGTTTCTTAAGTTGATCAGGGTAGATAATGAGCATCTGGTGGGGAACATACCTTGCTGTATAACCGTTTCCCCAGCGATGTGAGTGACAGGAAACATGGCATCAAATATGTCACTGAAAAACAAACACAGTCGGGAGCTGTAGATGGCACCAGCCTAGTAAGCCTGCTTCCCACAACATATACACAGTCCAGTCCACTTACCACCTCCCAGCCCCACAGAATCGAGTCTGCAGGCCTTGGGGAAGAGATCCCCTCAAAGATAAAAGAAAAATTAAGGCCTTCACCAGCCCCGCCACACAGCGCCAAGTGGGCGCTCTGCACACAGTCGATGGGCACAATCTGCTTGTTTAGCTTTTTCTGGATGCTTTGCTTTCTTGAGACAGTGTGTCAAACTATGCAGCCAAGAACGACCTTAACGCCTGACCCTCCTGGGTCCACCTCCTTGGTGCTGATATTATAGCCACCACTCTGGATTTATGAGGTACTAGTGATTAAACCTAGGGTGTCTGCATGCCAGGCTAGCCCTCTACCAACGGAGTCACCTCCCCAGCCCCTGACTGGCTTCTTACAAGAAAGGCGTGACTTTATAAGCACTGTTTTTACAATCCAGTTAGAAGAATAAGTCACAATAGGTAAGGAATGTTTCTCATGCCAATAAATACAACTCTGCTGGGACATGGCCATCAAGCCTGATTCTGTGGGATTTGCTGGCTTTTGTTTTTCTTTTTTCCTCTTGAGGAAAATATTTACAGCCACAGGAATGTTCTTAATTCCAGACACAGAAAAGATGTAGGAGGTCTGGGGATGTAACTCAATGGTAGAGCACTTGCCTAGCACGTGAAAGGCCCTGGGTTTAATTCTCAAGCACTCCAAAAATGTACAGAAGTGAGCCATCACTCAGCACCCCTATGTTCAGAGCAGAGATGCGCTAGGACATGTGGACCCTGAAGGTTACCAACGTTGGGGGGCTCAGAGTGGCCTCTGGACCACCCCTGCAGCCTCATCTTCTAAAGGCAGATGTGAAATGGGCTGTTGGACAGAAGCCAAAGGGGGGGGGGAGTGGGCTATCAGAGTCACCAGAAACAGTAGAGGCATGCAACTCAGACACATTTATCCCAAACACTCCGTATCCCCTGCGTAGTCGCTGGAACAATCAGAAATGCTAGCCCACTCTCCTGATATGCAACATCCATCAAAGACCTCCCTGTCTCCGGGGTCCCTGGGTCCCCAGAAGAGGAGGCTATGATGCTGGGGAGGCTAAGGCAGAAGTACAGAACCCCTAACCAGGGAGTGTGAGTGCTTGGAAACATCGGACACTTTCCTGTCTACCCTGATTGTTCAGAAAGGAGTGTACGCAGATTGCTAAATTGAGGTGAATCTCTGAGGAACTCAAGGTCTCTCGAGCTGGAGAACATACAAAGCCTTCTGGGAAGAAAATACAAAATGAAAGATCCAGACTGCTCCATGCTCTGGTTCCAACATTCAGAGAATATAAATAATTCTTTACAAGACGCGTGAGAGATCAGCCTGGTCAGCATTCCATCCTGGATAAAGGAAGAACACACCAGGCCAGGCCCCCTTGCTGAGGAGTCACAGTTAATAGTTGCCAGGGGAGTGGCCAATGAAGCTCCACCCTCTTTCTAAGGACTTACAGTTTATAGTTGCTGGGGGAAGGCTCATGAAGTCCCACCCCTCCCCGAGGCTTTACAGACAGTTTCTGGCTGATGGGGGAGGGAGGGAGATTTTCTTCAGTGGTATAGCCACTGGTGAGTTGCCCATGCTTCTGTGGATAAACCCCCTCCCAGCCATGCTCCTGAAAACACAGGGTTCTGTGACACTCATCGGTCACCAGAGAAATAAGAGCCATCAAAACAGTAGAGGAACAAGTGAGAAAAGGAAGGTCAGGTGGTGTGGGCGGGGTGGGGGAGGAAGAGCAGGTAAGGGAGGTGGAGTGACCCAAATGCATTGCCCACGGCAGGAAACGTCCTAATGAACCCATTGTCATAAGTAGCTCCTGTATCTATTTGTTTTAAGCCCCGGCTATTCTCTCTCTATTCAAACATGCTTCTCTGGAGCTTTTCATCCCAACCCCACTAACAACTTTGTTTTTAGTTTGCTGTGCTCTCTGGGAGAAGGGAGGCGGTTGTTAAGGGAGCTGTGGGCAGGTCTCACACCAGCTCTGGCTGTCTGGCTACTGACAGGGTGCTTCTTGGCCACAGCATCTCCAGTATCTGCTGGAACCATCCAGCCTGGCTACGTTTCCTCAAAACCACAGAACAAAGATCTGAGAAAGAGCAGGTCTTTTACAAATGACCTTTTGGTGCCTCCCATGTTAAAATAATAATCCCTGGCTCATAATGGTAAAGTGTGTGTCTGGGTGTATACATGGTGCACAGGTGCCTTTGCACATGTATGGAGGTAGGAGGCGGGTAGCAGGTGTCCTGTTCTATCACTCTCCTCCTGATGTATGTGGACATATGTGGCGTGGTGTGTGTGTGTGTGTCTGTGTGTGTGTATATGGTGCACAGGTGCCTTTGCACATGCATGGAGGCCAGAGCAGAGGCGAGTAGCAGGTGTCCTGTTCTATCACACTCCACCTTATTTCTGTATCTGCCTCCACAGCACTGAGGTGATAGGTATATGTGCAGTCACACCCAGCTGTTCCTTATGGTGCAAGGGATTCAAACTCAGGTCCTCATGCTTACCCAGCAAACAATCTTACTTACTGAGCCCCTCTCTATCTTGGTTTTTGAGACTGAATCTCTCTCACTGAGCCTGGATCCTGGCTGGTAAGCCCTAAATATCTTCCTGTCTCTGCTTCCCTGTGGCTGAGGTTACAAGGGCCTGCTACCACACTTGGGCTCTGGGGTTTCAACCCAGGTCTTCACGCTTTTACAACACACACTTTATCCACTGAGCTTTACTCAAGGGTGGAATATATGCATGCATATACATACACATATATATCTGTATGATATCGATATGTCTATATATGTGCGTGTATACATATATAAGCAATGTGTATGTGTGTATGCATATCATATATATAAGGTATATAATTTTATTCTGTAAGTAATTAGACCCTGTGTACGCCCCACCCGCCTACTCAGGCAGCTGCTTCCTTCACCATCCTGGCGTCAGACACTTCTCTGCTGAGATGTTACTGGGTCTGGAAGGTGCAAGTTCACCTTCCTGATCCTCAGAGCATGATGCGTAGCCAGTATCAGTGCCACCCCAGCCTGCCCTGGGTTGTCTGTCATTCCCTGCCTGAGCATCCACTGCCTTGTGCACCTCTGTTCTCCCTCTTTTCTGGGGAAAATGCACCAATCTAGCAACTTCCTTTTCTTCTTTGGCCTCACACTGTAGCCCAGGCTGGCCTTGAACTCACAATGGTCCTCCTACTTCAGCCTCCTAGTGCTGCGAGCCAGCTCGCACAGCTTAGCGCAGCTTCTGGTGCGGCTTCCTCGTGCTCTTAGACTCCTTTCAGTCATCCCTCCCCGCCCTGAGGACTTTCCAGATATTCCCATGTTTGTGTAATCACATAGTGGGCCACGATGAACATTCCAGAGCTCTGCAAGACGAGGGCAGATAAATATGATCACATCTCCCTGTTATACGGGGCTTGCTTCCACTTGCACTTCTGCCTGAGTTGGCCAAGGCGGGAATGGACTGAAAATGTTTTCTGGGCAAACAGCAACCCCAAACTGAGTCTGGCTCTTGGTGTCAGTCACAGATGTTTGCACACACCTGGAGCGGCCTTTCGTCAAACATCACTGAACGACCCCACATCTCTGCGAGCACGCCAATGTCCCCTCCACTGTCCAGCTGCATGGCCATCGCAGAAGCAAACTGGGGACATGGAGACGCCAAAAAATGCCACCGGAGCAGCCAGGCTGGGTCTCACTTACCACAGAGGCTTAGAAGCCAGGTTTCCTTTTGAGAAACCTGATACCCCTTGAGAAGACTCAACAAGCTCATTCAATGGCTCTACCCTTGCCTCCTTCCAACTTTAGACAAACCTAATCCCTTCCCCTCTCTCTCAGCACTTAATGGCATTAAAACACACTGGCCTCCTCTGCCTGTAAAAAGGAAAACAGGTTTCCACTCTGATCCGGAAGTCACCTCCAAAGGGTTCAAGAGAAGCCACAGGCAGAAATCATAAACAGCCTCACATTTGGAAACCTGATCAACCCACCCTCCCTCTCAGCAATACTGGCTGCTCACAGTGCAGCAGTGACTGGGCTGGGCTCTGGGGTGCAGGAAGCCATTGGTCAGGACTACAGGGAAGGCAACCAGATCACCACCGGAGGCACTGAAAGCCTGACGCTGCCCTGAATCCTTTTGGCCAACTCTGGTCTGTAGCACAAATAATAAAACCCAGAGACAGAATTGGGATTCAGCCTGAAGATCAGAGAAGCCAAGCCGTCAAGCCACTAGAGAGCTCTTATCTCTATGAAATCTTCAGACTGGCCGGGCGATGGTGGCGCACGCCTTTAATCCCAGCACTTGGGAGGCAGAGGCAGGCGGATCTCTGTGAGTTCGAGACCAGCCTGGTCTACAGAGCTAGTTCCAGGACAGGCTCCAAAGCCACAGAGAAACCCTGTCTCGAAAAACCAAAAAAAAAAAAAAAATCTTCAGACTGAAAGAGAACAAGCTCCTGTCTCATCCTGCCTTATGTTCCTCTCTAGTGCTGGGATTAAAGGTGTGCACCACCACTGCCTGGCCTTTATGGCTAACTAGTGACTGCTGGGATTAAAGGTGTATGCAATCACTGCCTGGCCTGTATGGCTGACTAGTGTGGCTGCTTTGCACTGACCTTCAGGAAGCTTTATTTATTAAAACACAAATAATATACTGGTCTATGCACACCTGTCCTAACAAAGTTGGAATAGTAATGACCTCTGCTTCCAGTTAGGGAAGATGGGAACACTATGTAACCTTATCCCAGCTCTCACCAGGCCTGTGGCTAAGAGCATAAACCTCTTGAAAGTCTTTACCTAGGCCATCATTCCTCACCAATGTCTTTCCCTCCTGCATCACCTCAGCTCTGGTGCTTCTCGGACAGGTGACGAGGGACAGGTGGGTGGGCAAGTGGGTGAAAGGATGGGTGGACAAGTAGGTAGATGAAGGGATGAAAGAATGAATGGATAGATGAGTAGATGGAAGTACGGACAGGCGAAGGAAGGATGGGTGAGCGGATAGACAGACATACACATAAATGAGCAAGTGAGTGGATGAGTGGATGGAAGAATGGACAAACGGATGGGTGGACATGTGACTGATGGACAGATGTATGGATGGATGAACAGATGGATGGGTGGGTGAATATAAGGATGGATGGATGGATGGATGGATGGATGGATGGATGGATGGGTGGACGGACGGACGGACAGATGGACAGATGGACGGACGGACGGATGGAGAGTGGATAAAACGATGGACTAGTGGGCAGACTACAGAATGAGGCGAAAGAAGAAAAGAAAGTCATGCATTTTCACCCATATAGAAGGGAGAACAGAGGTGCATGAGGCAATAACAGGCCTCCTTTGTGGATGCTCAGGCAGGGAGTGGCAACCCAGGGCAGGCTAGATGGATGGTAGATAAACATTAGAGATGGGTCGGTGGATAGACAGATATATGGATGAAGTGGACAGGTGAATGAGCAGTAGTGGATAGGTGGGTGGACAGATGGACGCATGGGTAGGCAATGGGACAGATGGATGGACAGGGGAATGGATGGTGGGGGATGGACAAAGCACATGTGGGTGGATAAGAGGATAGGGCTAAGGAAAGAATGCAGAGGGACAGGACGGTGAGTAGTGCGTGCACAGAAGGACGATGCAGTCTTTCTTGAGATGCACAGCAAATAGCAAAAGCTGCGGCACTGCCTGCCTTGAGCCCATGACCTCCACACCGAGGAAGCCCCATGATTCGAAAACATGAAAAGGTGTGTATCCAGTGATAGACACCAGGACATCCTTACACAACACCAAGTCCAGAATGCTCGTCCGGATGTATTAAAAATCCTGTTCTGGGTCAGGTGGGCTGGCACACACCTTTAATTCCAGAACTCAGGATTAAAGGCAAGTGGATCTCTGTGAGTCCAAAGCCAGTTAGGGCTCCATAGTGAGACCCTGTCTCAAAAAAAAAAAAAGAAAAAAGAAAAAGCAGATTTTTTTTTCCAGTCATGGTACCTTTACAAAGTGTAGTGTTGTGTGGTGCAGGGCCACAGAAACACTCTGTGGTTAAGTGCATTTGCTGCCCTTACACAGGACTCAAGTTCGGTTCCCAGCACCCATGTCAGGTGGTTCACAACCACCTGTAACTCCATCTCTTCTGGCCTCTGCAAGCACCTGTACTCATACATACAAGCATATATATAATAAAAAATAAACATTCTTAAAAACCAGTGACACACATGATAAGGGAAAAAATGTTTTTGATGTTATCAGTGGAAAAGCTGACTAACAGAACAACACAACTTTAAAAGAAAGCAATCCCAGTACTTGGGAGGCAGAGGAATGCAGAGCTCTGTGAGTCTAAGGCCAACCGAGTCTATATAGCAAGCTCCACGACAGCCAGGGCTACACAGAGGGACTCTGTCTCAATATACATATAATGAAACAATCGGCCTAACTGCATGCCATGATGCTACACAGCTATCAGGGAGAGGGGCTGGACTGAGCCACCACATAGGTGCACATGTGTGTGCATGTATTTGAGTGTGCCCCAATGTACATGTGCTACAGCGGGAATGAGACAGTCAGAGGACACGCAGAAGTTACCCCTCCCACCATGTTGATTTGGGGAATCAGATTCAGGATGCTGGGTTTGGCAGCAAGTCTTTTTATTAACTCTGCATCCTGCCAGCCCTCCACTTTATTTTTTGAGATAGGGGTCTCTCCCTTGTCTGGGTCTCACTGATTCAACTTGGCTGACTAGCAGGGAAGCCCAGGGATCCTCATGCTTCTTCCTCCCCAGCTGTCAGATCATAGACCAGCTTCTATGCGAGTGCTGGGGTCCAAAATCAGCCTCTGGCTTGGACAGCAAACACTTTACCAACTGAGCCATCCCTCCAGTCCCTTTCCCTGTATTATTGATGTTCCACTTATAATTTATGAATCTGTGCATATTTATTTAAAATTACACAATTGCCTCTTGGAGAATGACATGCCTACTCCTGGAAGGTACACTGGAGGATCTCAACGTGTGTGTGTGTGTCTGTGTGTGTGTGTGTGTGTGTGTGTGTGTATTGTGTGGCTGGATTTTGTTTTGTTTTGTTTAGGGGACAAGATCTCTTACTCTGTAGTTCAAGATGGCTTTGAACTTTTGATCCCCCTGCCTCAGCTTGCCAAGTCTAGTCTTGGAATTAAAGACATATGCCACCAACCCAGCTAACGTTTTTAAAGCCTGACCCCCAAGGCAAAATCTCAACTTTTAAATTTTAGAACGCATCTAAGTGGGTGTGGTTCAGACTCCAAACTCTTCACTTTGTACACAGGACAGAAACCAAGGGCTTGTGCAAAGCCAACTCTTCGACACTAGTCCACAATCTGCACCTGCCACGCCCCACTGCCCGCCCTGAGATCTGGGGAGAGTGGGCAGCTGGCAAAGCCCTTCAGTCCCAGTGCACAGACGTACATCAGGTCCCAGACACAGCACGCACAAGATAGGACCGTCTCAGCTGCATCCTGTCTTGAGATTCTCCGAACTGCTCACTTCCTCTCCCAATAACAGATGGGGCTCCTGGGCGCTGCCAACTCAGGTCAGGACGGCCTCAGGAATTCCCTGCCTGAAGAGACTCTCCAAAGTCCCCACTTGCCCTGCCTCAGCCTCCACTGCCCTTCCTCCAACCTCAGAAGGGGATGCCAGGAAAATGGGCAGATGGATCAGTCAGAAAGTGCTTGCAAGAACCCATGCCTGGCTCCTGCTTGTAATTCCACCACTCAGGAGGTGGAGACTTGGGAGCATCCCTGAGGCGGGCCGACCAAAAAGTCTAGCAAACTCAGTGCCTGTCAAGTGAAAGGCTCCTAAGGATGATTTCTAGCCTATACACACACACACAAATGGACAGATGGACGGACAGACAGACGGATGGACAGACAGACAGACAGACAGACAGACAGACGGACGGATGGGAATGACAGTGCTTGAGGATCTCACAGGGTAGCAAAGGACGGCAATAAGTTGGTAAGAAACTGAGGACAGGAAGAAGCAGGTCCACAGACCTTAGCCATGTGACCGTGGAAGCCTCTCCTAAGCACAATGTTGTGGCTCTGTACCTCAGAGGACAAACAGAAAACAGCTTGGCCACCCACCCAGCGGGAAACTACTTCATAATCTCACTTATCATCACTGCTTGGGCTCCAAGACCACCCCAACTTTACAGACAGAAGCTGAGACTCAGAAAGTTGTAAGCACACCACCAAAGCTGAGCCCGGGCAGCATGCTCCAGTGTCTCTATATCATGACCTATACAAAAGCCTGCGATGAAGTCACACCTGCCTCACAGAATTCACCAGAGAACACGTGGGGAGGCTTGGCACCAGTGCAGGGAAGTTCCGAGTCTGTGCTGAAGGTCCCATCCACCACCCGCCAGCTATGCTGGAAACAGACCTTGCCTCTTACCAGCCAGAAGGACTTGGAAACGGAAAACACTGCCAAGGCAGAAAAGTCCACCGACCACACACCACTGCGCATGGGTGAAGATGTGTATGGCTGATAGGCATGGGCAGCACCCACTGCTGGATGTGAGCCATTTGCTCAGCACAGAGTTAAACATTTGCTCTAGGCCCTGCTGCTCCCTGCAGGGTCACAGACCATGTGTCTGTCCATGCCCAAATTTGGTGAGCGATTCCCTGCAACAATTTTACTTAAACCTCAGTTGCAAAATGTAGCCATCACTCAGGGTGTTCACCATGCCCTCCGGAGTTGTGGAGGTGGCGTTTCTTTCTTATTAGCTCACATTCCTGATAGCCTTGCAGGCTACAAACTGGAGGTGGACCACCAGGTAGACATCCCTCCCCACCCCCTGCAACTTATGCAAACAAGTCCTGCCCCCTTCTTAGAACCAGGAACCCCAGGAAGGCAAGGAAGGAAGAAACATCTGTGGAGCCAATGAGAACACATCTTAGAGACCCTAACAACCAATCAAAATGCAACTTAGACCTGTAACCATGACTGTACCCATCCAGGCTGGGGTCAGTGATCAGGGGCCAGGGAGGTTGCCCTATATCCATCACTATTCAGCATTTCTGAAATTAGAAAGGAACTTTGAGGGGGTGGGGAGATGGCTCAGTCGGTAAGAGTGTTCGCTGCGCCAGAATGGAGACTTGAGTTTAAAACCACCACCAGGCTTTACTCTGGATCTTTTGGGGTGGGAAGATCTACTTTTAATCCGGGCCACACCTTTAGCTGGAAGGAGGAAGTGCGCTCTCTTTCCCTGCTTGCTCTCACTCTTGCTAGCGAGTCCATCCCTGTAGTGGCATTAGAACCTGCTTCTTCAGGATTCTGGCACATACTGAAGACCAGCTGAGATATCTAACCTCATGGACAGAACAACTACTGGACTCTTGGACCTCCCATCCATTGACAGCCATTGTTGGATTAGCTGGACCATTGCCTGTAAGCCATTCTAATAAATCTCATAGAAAGACAATGATTGATTGATAGGTAGGTGGGTAGATAGATAGATAATAGGCGGACAGATAGATAGTCATTCTATTGTTCTGTTCCTCTAGAGAACCCTGGCTAATACAATAACATTGACCACAGAAGATGGTCCAGAACTCTACATGGTAATAAATAAATGAAGCTAGGAACACAGCATTTCTGTGTTGTCACTTTAAAAATAACTTTTTCATTAAAAAAAAAAAGTGGGGCTGGAAAGATGGCTCAGCAGTTACCAGCAGTTAAGAATATTTGTTACTCTTGCAGAGGACCGAGACTTGGTTCCCAGAACCCAAATGGCAGCTCACAACCATGCATAACTCAAATACCAAGGGATATGATGCCTTCTGTCTTAGTTTCTTTTGCTTTAATAAGATACTATGACCAAGGCAATTTTTAGGCAGGGAACAAGGCAGAAGCAGGCAATCAGAGAGAGATCGTGGTCCACAAGCACAAAACAGAGAGAGAGAGAGAGAGAGAGAGAGAACTGAGATTGGCATACTGAGATTTCCATGTGTGAATATTACTTTAACTAGGCAAATATGGGTTACATTTGTTTATGCTGTATTTGTTTAATTCTTTAAAGATGTGTTACTGTTTTACCTTGCCTGCTTAAGGCACCCGATTAGTCTAATAAAAAGCTGAACAGCCAATAGCTAGGCAGTACAGGGATAGGTGGGGCTGGCAGGCAGAGAGAATCAGTAGGAGGAGGAATCTGGGTTCAAAAGAAGAGAACGAGGGAGAAAGAGAGAGAGGGACCTAGGGTCGGCCAGCCAGGCCGCCACCAGCCAGGCCGCCACCAGCCAGGCCGCCACCAGCCAGGCAGCCACCAGCCAGGCCGCCACCAGCCAGGCAGCCACCAGCCAGGAAGCCACCAGCCAGGCAGCCACCAGCCAGGAAGCCACCAGCCAGGCCGCCACCAGCCAGGCCGCCACCAGCCAGGCAGCCACCAGCCACAAGATACAGAGCAGGACAGACAGAATGAAGAAATGTAAAAAGTCCCGGGGCAAAACAAAGATGAAAAGAACCAGGATAATTGAAGTTATACGAACTAGCAAGAAATGAGCCTAAGCTAAGGCTGAGCATTCATAATTAATAAGTCTCCATATCACGGATTAGGAGCTGGTTGGCTGCCCAAAGAGCAAATTGAAGACCAACCTGAATGAATTACTGAGACCTTGTCTCAAAATAAAAAACAAAAACAGGACTAGAAAGATGACTCAGTGGTAGGGCACCTGCCTAGAATCCCCAGTGAGGGGCTGGGGTGTGGCTTAGTGGTAGAGCACCTGCCTAGAATCCCCCAGTGAGGGGCTGGGATGTGGCTTAGTGGTAGAGCACCTGCCTAGAATCCCCCAGTGAGGGGCTGGGCTGTGGCTCAGTGGTAGAGCACCTGCCTAGAATCCCCCAGTGAGGGGCTGGGGTGTGGCTCAGTGGTAGAGCACCTGCCTAGAATCCCCCAGTGAGGGGCTGGGGTGTGGCTTAGTGGTAGAGCACCTGCCTAGAATCCCCCAGTGAGGGGCTGGGGTGTGGCTTAGTGGTAGAGCACCTGCCTAGAATCTCCCAGTGAGGGGCTGGGATGTGGCTTAGTGGTAGAACACCTGCCTAGAATCCCCAGTGAGAGGCTGGAGTGAGGCTCAGTGGTAGAGCCCCTGCCTAGAATCCCCTAGTGAGGGGCTGGGGTGTGGCTCAGTGGTAGAATACCTGCATACAATCCTCTGGTGAGGAGCTGGTACATGCCTATCTTCAGTACAGCTAAGAACTAAACACATGTTTAAACCTTTTGGTTGGGGTAGGGTCAGAGTGAAGGCATGTGCTCACTCCCTGGCTGATGTCAGTGAACAGAGCATAAGCAGCCCCTATGTGTGTATGCAGAAAGTGAACTGACAGAAACAGATAGGAACTGTGAGCAAAGGAAACAAACCATTTACAAAAGCCCCCACTGAGTGCAGAAAATTTGTTCATATTTTCTCACTAACATTCCTGATGGTGAGGCTGCAGAGGGGGAGAGGAAGCAGCTAAAAATCTCATCTCCTTGGCAACTGTTCTGAAGACCCAAACAGGGAGGACTCTCTGCAGTTCTGATCTGTGCTTTCAGACAGGAAGCACCCAGACTCCCAGGCACCATGGCGTCGTTGGTCTGTCTTACACTGACCATCCCAGACCAAGTGGCCTTCGGCTGCTGGTCAGAGCGACAGATGTGGTGTCCTGGCTTCTATTTAGACTCACTTACTGTTTAGGTGAAGCTCACTCCATTTCCAAATACTTCTCTGGGGACACTAATAACTCAACCCTGGCTGTTTGTGCACAGCAGAAGGCTGCCTACTCCAAGTAGGGGCCCAAGAGCACTATGGGATCTCTCCACACTGTCCAAGGCCAGGTGATTGGCTCTGGGCCCCAGACTGTGAAGTTCATGAAGTTCATGAGCTTCAAGATTCAGAGTGAAGATGATTTGTAAAGTTATAAGAGGCACAGGCCCGAGTCCCCACTGCGGATCCAGGGCTTGGGGAGGGACTACTGGATGTTCCTCTTTCTCATTGTAGCTTCCAACCAGCCCACATGCTGGCTATGGAGGTTAACAGCATCCACAGTTGATCTCCACCACTTGACCTTTTGAATCTGTGCATGTACATTGAGGAGGCTGAAGATGAATTTTAAGCCAGTAGCCTTTACCCTTCCCTACCCCTAGCCTCACCCTAGACTTGCTTCTGTCTCAGTGTTGTTGTATCCATGACAACTTAAAACACCCATTTATGGCTTGACTTTAAAGTGTCTCCGGAAAAGCTATTCACTGAGCGGTGATTGACTCATGAGGGCTCTGACCTCATCATGAGAGAATCCCATGATGCACTCAGAACGTGGTACCCAGCTTGGCAGGAATGAAGACCTTCCAAAGAGACACTCTGCCTCTTCCTGTGGCTACCAGACCATGAAAACAATGGTGCCCAAGGAATTGGAATTTCCTCCCAGGGCTCTCACACTGGGAGAAGGAAAAGGCTGGGATCTGGTGCCAGCTGGAGGAGGATCTGTCTCTCAGGATGAGGTCTCACATTGCTATTTCAGACCACAGACCACCCTGCAGAAGAGGCTGCAGCCAGGTACTGGTCACAGCCCTGAGAAACTAATACATACCCAACAGTTGGGCTTGAACAATTAAAGAAAATGGTGGGGTGTATGACATACTATTTTTAAAAAGCCCTACAAAGAGACCTCTGTGAAGAATGGTACATGTCTATTAAGTTAGAGGGGCAGGGGCTCAGTCAATAAACTGTTGCTTGCCTTGCAAGCATGAAGACCTGAGTTTAATACCAGAATCAATCTTCAAATAAAAAAAAAAGAATCTGGCCAGGCATTGGTGGTGCATGCCTTTAATCCCAGCACTGGGGAGGTAGAGGCAGGAGGATCTCTGTGAGTTTGAGGCCAGCCTGGTCAACAAGAACTAGTTCCAGGATAGGCTCCAAAGTTACAGAGAAGCCCTGTCTCAAAAAAAACAAAACAAAAAAATCTGGATATGGTAGAGCATGCTTGTAATCCCGGTGGGAGGTAGAGACAGGTCTGTGGAACTTTCTGGTTAGCCATTCTAGCCTACTTGGTGGTGGACAGCCTAAGAAACAATATCTGAGGTTGTCCTTTAGTCTCCACATGCATGCATACATATGTGCACACAGACCTGTAAAATAGTGCGCGCACGTGCGCACACACACACACACACACGACGACGACAAAGTAAAACTCTTACAAATATGCAGGCAGGCAGTGCTCTGCGGTAGTTGATAACACGCCTCTCCCAGCCACTGGAAAAACCAGCTAAGACCTGGCAGGAGATGAGCAAAGACCCATGTGAGCAGGGCAGTGGCTGCCCGTCAACCAACTAATGGACATTTATGGAGCATTTCCTCACACAGCAGAGGGGCAGCTCCCATGAAACTGTCAAGGCCACATCCCAGGCCATAAAACACACCTGAGTAAACGCAGGCTGCCAAGCACGCCATGGGCACCGTTAGGTCACTGTGGAGGTAAAATGGAAATCAGCGTGCTGGGAAAAACCCCAAGTGCTGGGACTGCTAAATAACACAAGGTCAAAAGCAGGAGGAGCCAGAACTGGGCCTGTGACTCTTGTCTGGAAGTCTAGCCGTTGGAAGGCTGAGACAGGAGGATTGCTGTAAGACTCAGTATACAGTGAGTTCTAGGACAGCCTGGGCTGCAGAATGAGACCCTCTCTTACTAACCAGAAAAAACAGGGGAAGGAAAGAATATAGATAACATGAAAAATCATTTGAAACTAAGTAAAAAACAAAGCACAACTTTGTCAAAACTGTGTGAGGCACAGAAGAATCAACCCACATGTGGCAGGACATCTACAGTACGCCATAGGATGGACCTGGAGTCGGAAACTTAGGCTTCTACCTTGGGCAATGACCATAGAACAAATCAAATAAAAAGCAACCAAAGAAAAGGTTTGGTTTTTTTTGTTTTGTTTTGTTTTGTTTTGTTTTTAAAGCTACTAACGAGGTTGAGGTAGGAGGATTATAAATTCAAGGCCAGCTTGAGCTACAGAGTGAGTTTAAAGGTCATACTGGGCAACTTAGTGAACGTCTACCTCAAAATACAAAGTGAAAGAGATACCCGGGGAGATAGTGCAGCAGTAGTGTGCCTGCCTAGAATCCATCAGTGAGGGGCTGGGGTGTGGTTCAGTGGTAGAGCACCTGCCTAGAATCTCCCAGTGAGGGGCTGGGATGTGGCTCAGTGGTAGAACACCTTCCTAGAATCCCCCAGTGAGGGGCTGGAGTGTAGCTCAGTGGTAGAGCCCCTGCCTAGAATCCCCCAGTGAGGGACTGGGGTGTGGCTCAGTGGTACAGATCCTGCCTAGTAGGCTTGAAGTCCTTAATTCAAGTCCAGTACCAGAAAAAAAATTTTAAAGGCAAAACCAGAAAATAGGGAATCTGCAGAGAAAATAATCGAAAACAAAGCAAACTGTGCAGCATCCTGTTGTCATCAGGGATAAGCTGATTGCAGAGCACTCCCTCCTCATCCTCAGAGGAGCGCACCCCAGCTCCTCTAAGATGGAAAGAGAACTTGAGGAATTTGTCTGCTCCATTTCCAGGATGTTAGTACCCTGAAAAAAAGCTCACTTTCTTCTTTTCAACAGTCCTCTCCTGGAATCTTAAAAGCCAGTCAATAAAATAAAAAATGGGGAGCAGAGGTTCACTTCTGCCATCAGAAATGAAAGAATGGCTATTGCAGGGAATGCATGGACATTAAAACTATAAGGGTGATGAAGGACCATTACCCACAAGTCTGTGCTCAGAAACTTAGCCGTTAGGGCCAAATGCATCAAGTTTCTCTGTGCCTAGCAATAATGCGTTCACTCCAAGAACCAAAATTCACACAAGAAGAAATAGACATCCCCAACAAACCTGTATCTTTTAAAGAAACTGAATCAATAATTACTAACCTTGCACTATTATTAACCTCACTTGCCTGGACATTCCTTCTGCAAGCCTGACTGGCCAGCAAGCCCTGGTAATTCTCTAGTCTCTGCCTCCCCAGGGCTGGGATTGCAGGTACAGATCTCCATGCCCAGCCTTTTACATGAGTGCTGGTCATGTCCTCCGGCTTGCACTTTACTGAGACCTCTCCTCTGCCCCACACATGAAGTTTAACAGACAAGAAAATTAAGGCTGAGGTTGGGTGACAACTCCCTTAAACCTTGCTTTCTGCAAGTGACACGCATTGGTGGGGACCCAGTAGAAAGGCTGTAAAAGAGACCATGCTATTCACTTCATGGGTACGAGGTCAACCATGCGGAGGTTAAGGGCTGCCTGTCACCATCAGGCCCACCCCATGGCACAGAACTCTTCCTAAGAA
The DNA here is from genome assembly GCF_000317375.1 of Microtus ochrogaster. NCBI lineage: Eukaryota > Metazoa > Chordata > Mammalia > Rodentia > Cricetidae > Microtus > Microtus ochrogaster. The sequence continues at coordinate 1,371,365 of NW_004949114.1, forward strand.
GAGGAATAGCATTTGCCAGGTGGAACCATGGCTGCAGGACTCACTCCAGACAGATAGAGCCTCTGGCTCAGGCCAGCCCTGCAGGCTCCAAGGCAGAAAAGGGAAACACCGGTGGAGATTTGATTTCAACCACCAGGGGGAACCCTACCCACCCTGCACCCAGATCCAGCAGTGTTTTCAGAAAGGCTGCTGTGTGCCAGGCACCGAGTTAGATGAGTGGCATGAATAGAAACTAATAGTCCACACCATGCAAAGCTAGAAGCAAACAATGGTAGAAACCAAAGAGGAGCAACCTTTCCAGTTGTCCTCATTCATTCATTCATTCATTCATTCATTCAACAAACAGACCACGGGCCCTTTCACTGGATGGAAGGCAACTCTGACCCCTGCCTTCTTTGGCAAAAGGTACTGGTCTGGCTTTCTGAACAGTAGTCTGAGCAACATGGCATCTTGACACAGACAGCCCCAGGAGCAGGGCCTGGATTTTAGCACTTGGTCCACCAGAGATGGCGGTAGTGTTAAAAGATACCTGAGTCCAACATCCCACACATTGCAGCCCAGCTGGGGCTGGAAATATCATTGCTCCTTCTCACCACTTGCCCAAGACACCGGGGACAGAGCCAAGCAGAAAAGGTCCCACGTGATCAGCAAGGTGGGGGGCCACCAGCAGCCAACCCCTGGGGTTCAACAGAGGTCACCTCCCAAGAATCTTTCTTCCAGGTTATACCAGTCTTGGGGGAAGAAAAGAACCAGATGGCTGAGTTCAGATTAGGCTGCCTGGGGACGTGGGGAGGGAGTATTGGCAGCCATTCTGGCCCAGTGAGGGAAAGTAAACCCAGGGGCTGCCAATGCAAGCCAAGAGCACCAGACACCGCTGCACCTCAGGCTAACATTGGGTTCAGTGCCTCTGGATTGTCTCCCAGCTGGCTGATGACTGGGACAGAGCTGGTCCCCACTCTGCCCCAGATCCTCAGGTATGAGATGGGACAGATCACCTGCATGGACACACTTGCCCCAGCCACCTCTGCCTAATCCTCACTGCCCTCCCTAAGTATAACTAGGCTCAAGGGTTTTGGTTTTGCCCCTTGTCCCTTCCAGGGACCAGACAGCTGTCATGATGTCACCATCATCCAGACCCCCAGTGGTCCACCTGAGCCCATGTGAGCCGGACAAGAGGCTTGCCACTCTCCGCAGTGCATGACAGGTGTACGCGTTGTCAACTCAAGAGAAATGGGATGTCCTGTAAATCCCAGGCCACGTGACCACCGTAAGTGGAGTCCCCGAAGCAAAGTGTCACCCTGGGGTCACAGCAGGGCAGGGGCACCTATGTCCAATGACAATAGAGGCCAGAGATCTCAGGGCATTCTCAGCCCAGGGGCCCTTGCTGGCTGTCACCACTAACCAGGGTAGGGGACAGTCTCCAAGCACACTGCAGACTTCAAAGCCATCACAGAACCCCAGCAACCAGACCATTAAGGCTGCCAGACCCAGCTCCAAGTGCAGTGGGCTGGGAAAGCACAGTTCCAGCTGTGTTAACAGCTGGCTGGCTCAAAGCACTGGACATGCGCCCTCTTTCCATGGCTGCGAAACTACTCAGTGGTTCCCAGGTTGCATCGATGCACCAGCCTGGGCTTGGAAGGGTAGACAGATGATCCACCTGCCCTCGGGGCCATCTGAGCCCCCATGGGAAGGGCTAGCGCTTGCTGCTCTCTGCATCCCATGGCAGATGGTGCTAAAAAGAGAGGAGACCTGATCAGGAAGTGACCCTGGCTCCCAACAAGTGAGTACCACAAAAAGCCAACCAGCTAGCTGGGTGACTCCAGTCAACAGGGAAGAACCACGGTCCACGGAAGAGAGCCCAGTCAGTGGGGGAAGGAAAGGAATCAGTCTACACAAGAGATCCCAGTTAATGGTGGAGACCACAGTTGGTATAGGAAACCCATCAGTAGGCTGAGACCCATTTTGTGAGGAAGGCCCCACTCCATGGTTGAGACTCCAATAAGAAGCGGCCCATTTAGAGAACACAGAACAAAGGACCTTGGCGGAAGACAGGTGGAGACTTGGTTCACCGAGATCATCAATGGGGGGGGCCAAAGTAGTGTGCAGCTGAGGTTTGGACACCAGAAAGGGTTTCTACCCACGGCCACAGGGTTCTGTGATTCCAGGTGCCATGGAACCGTGGCAAGTTCAGGTTCATTTGCTTGTCATTAATCTGGCCCCTTGCCTGGGTGAGCACACGCCAACTATATAGGCTGATGGCATGAAGCTGGGTCTGGGGAAAACAGGGGCCCCTCCCACCTCCTCCCACCCATCCCCTGGCCCGGTGCCAAAGCTTTGTGTGAGTGTGAAGGTGTCCGGGAACAAGGACACAGCCTCCAAGTGTGGCCACACAGGGCTCTTTGGGACGGAGGTGTCCTCTCCCCAGGGAGAAGAACAGAAACAAAGTCATTGGCATGCAGGCTAAGGGGGAACGTCATCACTGCCTGGAGGAGGTGGCATAGCATGACAATTAAAAAAAAAAGACAGAAATCCAGAAATTGACCCAAGTTCATCTCCCGGTTACACACAGTGGACAGTGACTGATTCCACTCACTTGCTGGGAACACTTGTGGGTCCGGATGGAACCGGACTGCAATGACACATAGCTCATCTTCTGTCTGGGGCTCCCCTTACAAGAGGTTGCACCCCCCAAACCAAGTGGCCACTGATCCAAAGTCACTCCAGCTAAGCCCAGTGCCAGAAACCATATGGATCTGGACAGAAGCCAGCCCACAGCCCTGCAAATCAGAGTCCCTCTGTGTACAAACCCCACACACACCCGAGGAGGGAGGAAAACTCAGTAGCTGGGGTGCAAGTGAATGGATCACAGTGCTGAGTGGCGCAGAAGCCATAGCACCACCTGCAGCCCGCGGCAGGGACCACCCAGGCTGCCCTCCTGGTGCGCGCAGAGTCCTGCACGGCCCTGGGAAGAGTGAGCGTGTAAAAGTGAGCGTGTACCACCACGTCCTGGTGGGGAGCCACGGGGGACATGGACTGGAACACTCAAAGCAAGAGCAGAGCATAGGGCAGGGCTCTGGGCTCCAACGTGAGGACGCCATCTTGGGAGTGGCCATCATGTGCACACAGCATGGTGAGGGAGCAGGTGCTGGCTGGGTCTGTTTATACAACTATGCCATGTGCATCAGCTGCCTAATTAAAAACTCATTGCTTTAAACATCCTCGCATTCTGGCAGACACCCGCCAGCAGTACCTTCCTGCAGACAGCCAGCCCTCCTGTTAACTCTGAGGACCACCCACCCGGCTGCACAACAGCACAGAGGCTAACTTCTAGACAAATCCACTGCTTGTCATCTGCCCAGGAGCTTCCCCTGTACCCGAAGCCCCAGTTCTATCTGGGGAGGATTTGCCCATGCTCCGTGGCTCAGTTCCTCCGTGGCCACCTGTGCTGCCATACCGCTAACTACCACCCTCCAGTTGTGTCTGGAGGTTGATTTTTCTATAGGGATTTTTTTAAGGCTTATGTGTGTTCATGTGTGTCCATGTTCATGTGTGTGCAGGTGCACATGTGTTCAGTTATGTGTGCAGGGTTGTGCGTGTGTAAGGCCATCTTGACTTTCACACTTAGAAGCTCCCCCACCTTGTACTTTGAGACAGTCTTCTACTGGCCCGGAACCTTCACAGGCTGGTCTGGCTGGCCTCAGAGTCTCAGACATCTGTGAGTCTCAGCCTTCGCAGCATTGGGATCACAAACATGCGCTAGCATGCCTGGCTTTCTATGTGGGTTCTGGGGTTGAACACGGGTACTCAGACTTCCAAAGCAAGCACTTTACCAGTTGAGCCATCTCCCCAGGCCCGAGGAGAGATATTTATCTGTGGTAAGAAATCAGGGGCTCTCCGGGTTTGCAGAGTTCTTTGGGAAGACCCACTTCACTTTCTATATGGTTTCAGATCTCAAAAAGCATAGTGAAATCTCTGTCTGAAACGAAGGAGTCCATTTGAAACAAAATGCACTGTTGCATTCACGCTCACTCCGTTCTGCACAGGAAGCCAGGCCCTTCTCCTGACTTCCATGGGCCCTCTAGCATAGCCTACCCCACTCCAAACCAGCTATGGAACAATAGAATTCTGTGGGACCATCTACAGAGTACACAGGGCTCTGTGACAGGGACCAGTAGCAGGCAGATCCCAGAGAGATGCTCAACACTACCCCCTGCTAGCCAGCCGTGGGGATGCATGCAACACTGTGCCCAGCCCAGAAGCAGATGCGTGGTCTCATCTCAAGTGATGCATACCTGCAGGGGCACCTGGTGCAAGCCTCAGTTTCCTGATCTATAGGATGGGATGAGGATAGTTCAGTCAGTTAACTGTTTGCAGCACACACAGAAGGACCTGAGTTCTAATCTCCAACACCCACCTAAAATTTGAGTGTGGCAACATGAATCTTCAAACTCAGCCCTGGGGAAGCTGAGTCACTTCACACTGGCCAGCCACATTGGACTACTGGATGAGCTCCAGCTTCAGTAGGAAACCATCTCAAAAACTAAGGTGGCAGGTGATAGGGGAAGACATCCTTTGGGGGTTTGAAAAAGAAATGCCCCATAGCCATTTGAATACTTGCTCCCTAGTGAGTTATATATTGTTTGGGCGAGATTGGAGGTGTGACCTTGTTGAAGGAAGTACATACTGGAGTCAGGCTTTGAGAATCCCCAGCCTCATCCCACTTCCTGTTCACTGTCTCTAGTTTGTGCCTGTGGTTGAGGATGTGAGCTCTCAGCTTCCTGTTGCTGGCACCATACCTGGAGTTTGATGCCATGATAAAACCTATCCCTCTGGAACCGTAAGCCCAAATAAATCCTTCCTTCTTCAAGTTGCCTTAGTCATGGTGTTTTGCCACAGCAACAGGAAGACAGCTGACACACACCCATGACTGACCTCTGGCCTCTATCATAACACTCATGCACAAACGGGAACACACACCACATAAAATGGGGCAGAGGAAAGGCTGCGTGGCATGCTCTAGTGAGTGTCACTGTGCTGGTGAGTCACTGTCAAATTGCCACAGCCTAACATTGCCTGAGAAGAGCCTCGATTGCCTGCCGTGTCATCTAGATGAGGATGGCCTGTGGGCGTGTTGGTGGGGAACTGTCTTGACAATTTACTGATGGAAGAAGACCCAGCCCACCACGGGCGGCACTGTCCCCAAGGCAAGGGGAGCTGAACTGTGTAAGAGGGAAGACACTGAGCTGAGAAAGCAAACACACAGGCACACAGGCATGCACTTCTCACTGCTCTTGACTGTGGATGGGATGTGATGCATGTGCTTGAGTTCTTGCCTTTGATGTCCCAGAAATGATGGACCGTGACTCGGAACTGCCAGCCAAATAAGCCCTTCCTTCCCCTAAAGTGATTTGGGGAGGGGTATTTTATCAAAGTAACAGAAACGAAACCTGCACAATCATGACACTGAGCTGTATGATGGTGACACAAATGACCTCAGCATCAACTCCGCCTAACTGCCAACAGGATGTCCCAGGAGTGGGGGTGGGGGAGGGGCTGTACGGCACGGGGGAGGAGTCCAGGAAGAAGGGGTATTCAAATTAAGGGCTGTGTTTTGTTCTTTGTTTTGTTGTGATAAGGTCTCTCTAGGTAGCCCAGGTTTGCTTACAACTCACAATCCCCCTGCCTTCGTCTCCTGAGTACCAAGATGGTGGGTGTGTGCCAGTGTGCCCAACAGAAATCTAAATCTAAAAGTACTTTTCGTTATTGAATTAAATTAAAGCTGTGTCAGAGAGCTGGAAGGCAGGAGCAGGGGAGAGGTCTGCTCAGGAGGGTTCTGGGACAGACGAGCCTAGAACCAGACCGAAATACAGTCACATGCGGACATCAATCGAAGGCTGATAGACAATCACAAAGTCCCACTTTACACCAAAAAAGTAGCACAGATCAAATATTAAAAACAATAAATGAGTCAGGCTTGGTGGTGCACACCCGTGATCTCAGTGCTCAAGAGGTCGAGGCAGAAGGATAACAGAAAGACCAGTTGGGGCTATATTTTAAGAAAATAATATTTTTTAAAAAAAGCAGCACACGGGGCATTGAGATGGCTCGTCAGGTAATGGTGCTTGCCACCAAGGCTGACAACCAAGCTCAATGCCCAGGACCCACGTGGTAGAAGACAATGACCTACCCTGTAAGCTGTCCCCTGACCTCCACGGTGCTGTGGCCTTTACACTCACTCACATGTCCACGCATACAATCTAAAAAAAGAGCCCACATTCAAAGGCAACAAAGGAATTTCAGTGTCTGTCTGGCCAACAGCATAACCTGAAAGCAATACCACTGCCAAGTGGCTCTGAAACACTGAATTCCCAAGGACAGACCTGCAAGACAGAAGTCTTCGACAGTCCCAAGTCACCCTGTGGTGCGAGGTGGCAGGAACATTGCTATTCTAAGACACAGCATGTGTGGTGGGATGAAGAGAAGTCTTTGCTGGGTGTCATTGAAAAGTAGGGTTTTAAGCTCCCCAGGGAGAAAAGAGAGAAAGGCATAAAGTTGTGTTAAAATAAACGGGAAACCCTATAGCCAACATTAGACTGGGAAGGACCAACCTGAACGGCTGTGTTTATCTTTGAAAGAAAAACCCAGGAGTGGCAAGGTGGCTGGACCAGTGATGTGCTTGTCGCCTAAACCTGGGGACCTGTCACCCAAGCCTGGACCCTCAGAATCTATGTAAAGGTAGGAGGAGAGAACAGACTCCACAAAGGTGTCTTCTGATTTCTGTGGCATACGGTGGCACGGGCCACACATGCGTGCACACACACCCATACACACTCATAACAACAACAAAACAATTTTCTTAAGAAAGATAAAAGAAAGCCCAGTGCCATCTGCAGAAATCATCCAGGAATGGCCAGGCATTCTACATGCCTGCCATCTCAGCATGCAGACGGCTGAAGCAGGGGGATCATGAGTTCCAAGCCAACCTGAACTGTAATGTTGGGGGAGAGGATCCATGGAAATAGGTCCATCAGTGAAATCGATAAAATCTCATTGAGCTAGTATGAAGATCCGAGTTTGGATTGGGCACCCACATAAAAGACGTGCACAGCAGTTCATCACTCTAATACCGGCACTGGGGAAGCCATGACAGGCAGATCCTGGGAGCCTGCTGACCAGCTGGGCTAATTGAATTGACAAGCTCCGTGTTCAGTGTGAAGCCATATCTCAAAAAAGAAAAACAAACAAACAAAAAAAAAAAACACAGAGTACAGACTGACTGAGGGAGGGAGGGACGAGGGAAGGAGGGAAGCAGGCAGGCAGTGAGATCGAGGATCAATGACAAATCTGAGAACAACAGGTGCCCCTCACCCCAAATCTGGTCTGTGAGAGAAAGGTGAAGAAATCTGGGGGTCCTGGCTAAATACTGCTGCCGAGACCAACACCAAGGCGCTGCATCCTGTTTTCCTCTAGGGGTTTTACATCTTCAACTCTCAGTCTGAAGTCTTGATTCATCTGCAGTTAACTGTCACGTGTTGTGTAAAACCAGGCTCAGACTTTGCTCTCCACACGCGGATGCCCAGCTTTCGCGGCACCATTTATAGAGTTTGAGAGAATACCGCAAACACACCCAGCCACTTCTTTTTTCCTTTCTTCTTTCCTCCCCTCT
>NW_004949114.1:1379299-1389816 GCF_000317375.1 Microtus ochrogaster
GCTCTACCACTGAGCCACACCCCAGCCCCTCACTGGGGGATTCTAGGCAGGCGTGCTCCTGCTGGGTTTTGCCTCCAATCCAGTCTTTGAAAAGCCCCCTGCTTCTTGCTTCTCTTCCTCTTCCACTAAAACTTAAACATACTCCTACTCCCAGAATTCAGGGGCTGCATCCCATTCCCCCCTGAATCTCTGGTCCACCAAGGCTAGCTCTCAACTGAAACAGCCTGGGGAACTTGCTAAAATGACGAGGTGGCTTCCTCTGCCTTGAGGAAAGATCAGTTTCCACATATGGCTTATTAGAACAGACACAGAGCAGGAGACATACTTACGTATGCATGTGCATATGTGTGTGTGCATGCATGTGCACGTGAATGTGCGCATATGTGTGTGCATGGGCGTGTGCGTGCATGGGTGTGTATGTGCACATGCATGTGTTTGTGTGTATGTGTGTGTGCCCGCCATAGGGGACTTGGAGGGAAGGAGAGCTCAAAGGAGAGCTCAAAAGAAAAGTCCAGTCCTGAAGGAGGCGGAGCATGTACCACACCCCTCCATGGTCTGGTTCATTCCCTCTGGCATATGCCTAGAGCTGTGCAGGGTGGCTCCCCTCTCCAGCCCCCACAGCCTATCAACGTCTTGTAATTTGCAGCGTTTTTATCGTTGCCCTTTCCCAGCCTGGCTTAAGCTGAATTGAGACAAGTTTCTCACTGTGATAATGCCCAGGTGATGACTGCGGTGTCCTCCAGGTCCTGGTCCTGATGGACAGTATGGCCAAGAGCAGCACTGCCCAGTGCTTGGCTGTGGCCGTTCCACTCAGGCAAGGGGACAGTAACGAGCAAAGATGGAACTCTTGAGCCCTGACATCCTCCTGGTGGCAAGGGGATCCTTAGTGCAAAGCCACCATGTGTCTAGTCCTCTCTTTGGGTACAGTGTGAGCAGCACCCACAAAATCCAATGTCACTCCTTTGCTTCATCCTACCAAATGCAATAGAGAGGCAGCTTCTGGGTGGCCTAGCATATATAATATATATTATACAATATTCTGTCCGTGTGTATGCCTGCCAGGCAGAAGAGGGCACCAGACCCCATTACAGATGGTTGTGAGCCACCATATGGTGCTGGGAATTGAACTCAGGACCTTTGGAAGAGCAGGCAGTGCTCTTAACCTCTGTGCCATCTCTCCAGCCCCCCAAGCATCTCTTCACGGCCCCTCAAGAATCTAGGTGGAATTTGCCCCTTGGAAGCAAGGCAGATCCAGTTAGAGTACCCATGTATGGCATGTCTCTGCTCTGGGGAGGCATATTTAAATATCTGGGGACAGTCCTGCTCTCTGTGACACCTCAAGTGACTCAGCAAAAATGAGTACCAATATTGACCACAGGAGCAATGCGTGAATAGCAAAAGCACATCACAAGCCAGATGTGAACAGTGCACCTGTGACATCAGCAGTCGGAGCTGCTGAGTATCAGTTCCAGACCAGCTTGGGCTATATCATGATGTGTGTGTGTGTGTGTGTGTGTGTGTGTGTGTCTGTGTGTCTGTGTGTGTGTCTGTGTGTGTGTCTGTGTGTGTGTCTGTGTGTGTGTCTGTGTGTGTGTGTTTAGCTCCAGGCTGGGATCCCCCCAAGCTGGTTCTTGTTCCTTGGGCCCAAATTGGTGTTGTCTCTACAGCTGACCCTAGAGAGCTATGAATTCTAGCCAAATGTCATATGGATGCCCAGACAGCAGATACAGCAAGGAAGACCAGTCTTTACAAGAACCAACAGGGGCTGCAAGGCAACACGTCTGGATGACCATGATGGGGTCTAGAGTGTACCCTTAATGTTGATTCCACAGCCCATCCCAACCAGTGTGCTTGGGAACTCTTTGAGGGTCACAGGCCTCTCCGTTTGACTCCCTCAGATGGCCTCAGAGAAGTGTTCTGTGTTGTATCAAACAATAGGGCAGGTTCTGAGCAGGTGGAGGGAGATGACACAAGAGGAAGACAGGACCCCGGGGATGCCCTGGAACTGTACGCAGAGGGCCGTGGAGGCTCACAAGCTCAGAGTCCAGATCACAGTTCTGATGCTTTCTAGCTGGGCGACGCACAAGTCACTCAGTCACAAAGCCTTAGCTTTCTCATCTATGACATGACATCACTGAGGGCTGTGAGTGGCAAGCGGAGGGCTGAGTCCTCCATCAGCTTCCGCTTTGACACTTTGTTCACAGGTGCCCAGAACAGCAGAACAGGGCAGGGCTGACCGGGGGGACCCTCTCTCCCTCTCCCCATGGCACCTTCTCTCGGCAGCTCTGGACTTTCCCAATCGCTGGTGCACAGTGACCCCAGGTGGCCAGCACCTTCCTGGCTGGTGGCTGCTGTCATGACAGCAGACAAGAACATGTGCTTTATCAGAGAAAGCACTCCTGGACAGAGCAGCTCTGAGACCCAAGGTCCCGGACCCCAACCATCTGTCTATCTGCTTGTCTGTCTGTCTTCCTCTCAGTGTTGGATAAATGTCACTGTGCTGCCATCCACAATGTATAAAGCAACTCCTCAGTGTGTGTTTCCAGCTGCGTGTCACTATGGGCAAAAGTGGGCACAGACAACACCGCAAAGATATATAGACACCATCGGCTGTTAGGTGGGGAGCAGGTGTGAGCAGGCAAGGCTTCTGGAAGAGTCAGAAAGTTCAAGGGCAAAACATACCACCAACTTAACCCAACACGCCCCTCCTGAGTTGTGCAGCAGTGGACAATTTGTTCAAACCTTCTGGTCTGCCATCTGCTTCCTTGTCTTGGGATCATCCTGAGACTTGACAGTTAACACATCAGGGTCCTGTCAGTGTCCACACTGAATGCATATCTGCAGCCCTCTGCCAGTGGCTCACACACAGCCTTCCTGCGCATATTGTCAAGTGTTGCCTTGGGCACACAAGCCAGAACCCTTCCACATGTCACAAGGAAGAGAAAAATCTAACCGAGCGAGTCAGAAAAATGGACTTCATCATGTTCAACCCAAGTGCACTTCGTGTGTATGTGTGTGTGTGTGCGTGTGTGTGTGCGTGGGTGTGTGTGTGTGTGCGTGTGGGTGTGCGCGTGTGCGTGTGTGTGCGTGCATGTGTGTATGTGTGCGTGTGTGTGTGCACGCGTGCGTGTGTGTGTGCATGCTTGTGTGTATGTGTGTGTGTGTGTGTGTGCATGTGCGTGTGTGTGCCATGCAAGCGTGAATGTGTGCATGGTGCCAGAGAACAATTTCTCAGGCTCCATTCACCCTGAAGATCACGGACCATCTAGACTGGCAGATGAACAAGCCCCAGGAATCCTCCTGCCTCAGCCCCTGATTTATTGGTATGACAGGATTGTCCCCTCATGCCCAGCAACAGGGTCTTAACCATGGACTAAAAGGAAGTCTTTGTTCTGCCTGTCGTTTATAGATCTTGTGTATACCTTTTAGATAATCAAACGAATTCGAGGAAGCAGAAAGGCTCAGGCCTCTGAAAGCATAAGTTAGTGTGAATCCCGAACCTAGGAGCCGAGGGGACCCCACAGCTTGCTTCCTGCAAGCCTCCCAGGCTCTGTCCATATCCAGCTCGGGGTCACATTCCATCCAGTCCCTGAAAAAGCCTGGGCAGGAGACCAGCTGCATCACAGCGTGTGCTCGGGCCAGGGTGGACACCCCGCACACACTAATAAACACCTCAAAACGAACCTGTGAAGAAAAGCCTAAAATAGCCCCCCAAATCCCTGTGGCTCCTCGGCTCAGCACATTTGGATTTCAATGTCAGCCCGAAGGCCAGATAAACAGCTCTGCCAGTGTTCAGCTGTGGAATCACGTCTTCCTGCTCCGGTCCCTGGAGCATCTCCTGAAACCTGTAAACATCTCAGGTCGTTCAACTCTAGCCAGGAGTCTCCTGCGCTCCTTGGCTGAAGATGGCACGTCCATGGCGACCCATGTCATCCTCTCAGGAGCAGGAGACAAACAGCAAAGACAGGCCCTCTGCACAGGGCCTGTCTGCCTTATAGGACACGTCTCCTCGGCCTCCTAGGCCCCAAAACATTGGAGGGGAATTGTGGTGCAGACTGACAAGCCAGTCGTAAAAGCCACATGGAAATATGAAGTTAGCTGCAGCACTTTTGAAAAAGAACAGGGTGTGGGGGCTCTGCCAACAGCTTTCAAAATAATACCTTACAGCTTCTCAGTGTTTGGTGCAGCCAGAGGCATCTCTCCCCAGGCCCAACCACCACCCTGTTGCCAGGTGGCTGCAGGCTTGTCCAGCGGAGCATCAACCCTAGAAGGAGGGTGTGAGCTGTACTCTGGGCCTCAGGAGGAGAGAGTCCTCAGGACTCCCGAGGAGGGGTTAAGCTCACCAGAACCTATCCCAGGGCCCAAGCCCAGCTTTCCCTCAGACTTAGGGCTTCACCAAACGCTTCCACACTTTATGAGAAAGCAAGTCTGCAGGAGACTGGCACAGGCAGACATCACAGGCCAAAGAACTGCAACCAGTGCACCTCAGGACCCGAGTCCTGCAGAGGAGCTACGCAAGTCCTGTCTTAAGACAAGGGGAACCGGGCGATGGTGGCGCACACCTTTAATCCCAGCACTTGGGAGGCAGAGGCAGGCGGATCTCTGTGAGTTCGAGACCAGCCTGGTCTACAAGAGCTAGTTCCAGGACAGGCTCCAAAACCACAGAGAAACCTTGTCTCGAAAAACCAAAAAAAAAAAAAAAGACAAGGGGATGTGAGCCCCGTAGACACGACTGGAGACAGGCCTCTGGTTGCCCAGTTCCTATAAATAAGGCAGTTTGGGACGGATAAAGACTAAAGGTCCCGTGATTCGCCACACATCCTTAATTTAAGAATGGGGATGAGAAACTGGTGCGACCTCTCTCAGGCAGCTCCTCCCTCCCACACCTCGTCCTCAGTGTTTCTGCAGTGAGAGGAGCCCTGCCCAAGGTCACTGGCAGGGAGCTGGGACAGCAACCCAGCCAAGCCTTTAGCCTGAGCTCCACGGTCTCTGGACACCAGGAGGAGCACAAAGGCACAGGATGAAGCCGGGGGTGGAGGTGTAGGAAGAGGCACAGGCAAGGTCAGAGATTTAAACCAGACTGAGGTCCCTGCCTATCTTTGAGAACTCAGCCATGTAGATGCTTGGGGGAAACTTAGATTTAAGTCTGCGCCATCAGAATTCTCTAATTCCTCGTATGAAAAGCAATGCAGGGCCAGAGGAAGGGCTCGGCAGGTAGAAGCGCCTGCTGCCAAGCCTGGTGACCTGAGTTCCATCCCTGGAACCCAAAAGGTGGAAGAAGAGAGCCAACTCAAGGCCCCTGTCCTCTGATCCCCACCCGTTTGCCATAGCGTGCCTGCAATACCGTGCGCATGTACACACAAACACATACACTGGTAATGAGATAATCTTTCTTAAATCCCTACTGGTTAAAAGAAAGGAAGAACGAAAGATAGAGCAAGGGAAGGAGGGAGGAAAAAAGGAAGAGAAAGAAAGACAATACTGAACCAGGTACTAGATGCCAGTTCAAGCATGAGGGATAAATCCTAGTCCCACTGCCAGTGGCCCCACAGACTGCCCAAGCCTCACAACTGTCCCCCACATTCAGTGGGCCTAGTTTGATCCTGTGCAGGTTCCCCTGCTATCAGTCCAGAGTCAGTGAGCTCTCGCTAGCTCAGGTCAGCTGTTTCTGTGGGTATCCCCATCATGGTCTTGACACCTTTGCTCATATTATCGTTCCTCCCTCTCTTGGACTGGTCTCCGGTAGCTTGGCCCAGTGCTTCACTGTGGATCTCTATATCTGTTTCTATCAGTTGTTGGTTGAAGGTTCTTTGATGACAGTTAAGGTGTTCATCAATCTGATTACAGGGCAAGGCCAGTTTAGGCGTCCTCTCCACTGTTGCCTAGAGTCTTAGCTGGGGTCATCCTTATGAATTCCTGTGAATTTCCCTAGTGCCATGTTTCTTGCTAGCCCCTCTAATGGCTCCCTCAATCAAGATATCTCTTTCCTTTCTTTCCCTCACTGTCCTTCCTCCTTCTTGAGCGTCAGAACGCATTAAAAAAAAAAAAATCCACCATGATCAAGTTGGCTTTATCCCAGAAATGCAGGGATGGTTCAACATATGAAAATCTATCAATGAAATATACCATATAAATAAACTGAGAGAAAAAGCCATATATTCATCTCACTAGATGCTGAAAAATCACTTGACAAACCCCAATACCCCTTCATGAGAAAGGTCTTGGAGAGATTGGGGATACAAGGAACATTTCCAAACATAATAAAGGCAATGTACAGCAAGCCAACAGCCAACATCAAATTAAGTGGAGAGAAACTCAAAGCCTTTCCACTAAAATCAGGAACGAGACAAGGCTGCCTGCTCTCTATCTATTCACTATAGCGCTCAATGTTCTAGCTAGAGTAATAAGACAACAAAAGGAGATCAAAGGGATACAAAGTAGAAATGAAGAGGCCAAACTTTCGCTATTTGAAGATGATATGATTGCTGTGGGAGCTCCTTCTACTCCTTCAGCCAACAGCCTTTAAGATACCAGCCCACTTGGGCATGGTCTCCTATACTACAAATGCAACTGTAAAGCCTGTGCTCGCTCTCTTGCTTCCCGCCCTCACTTCTAGCTGCTGGACTCTGTTCCTGTGCCCCATTTGTGCAGAGGTCTATGATCTAGAACAGTGATCTGTAAGTGTCCCCTAAATAAATAACCCTTTATTATATGTATTTCTGAACTAGTGTGGGATTATTTTGTATCTTCCACTATCATCTGGTGCCTGAACATGGGGGACCAGTCCACACTTTTGGAGATCAGTCCACCAGCCATGTGATGCATTAGGCACTGACTCTCTCACCCGCGGCTTTAGCCGGCCATCAGATGCAGCAGGCTGCTGCTCAGTGCTCCCCAGTTCACAACTCACACGCCAACCCACACACTGCTGCCTGCGATACCCTTGATACACACAGTCCGCAACTCGCACTGACAGAAAACTTTGGGTTTTCTCTTTATCCTGGGCTCCAATTCTCAGAATCATTTGATTGCCTTAATAACTGTTCTTAATTTGTTAAACAAAGCATATTTTTCGGTACCTAAGTAAGCAACATGTGCTGTTTGTTAGCTACTGCTAGCATCTCTCAGCCACGTGGCTGCAACTGTGACACCTGCTGGTCAATAATGATTATTACACCTACTCCAATTCATTGTAATTGCCTAACGACAGGTTAAGAGCTGAAAAATTACAAAAAAATGACTGATAACATCCAGTAGTTCAATAATTATTTTGCTTGTACTATGGAATGTATTTTGCAAGGCTCATACTATTTTCCTTCCCTTTATTTGATTCTAGGAATTAGCTTTGTTTTATTATCTCATTAAAAAATGGTTCAGTACTATGGAGAGGGATGGCATCCATTTGACAAAATTATCTGAAAGAATGTGTGCTGTTGAATCTAACTGTTGGAATTTGTTGAAAAAAATATGATATGTCCAAGGATGAGACATTATCTTTACTGAACAAGTTGGAATGCTCCATGAGAACATTAGAACAGAACACTGGACAGGAGATTCAGACTTTTAAAAAGGCAGTAGTAAAAAGATTTGAAGAGATTGAGGAATTTATTAAAATTGATGAGCAGGGACAGAAGGTGCAAGGACTAATTTAGCCTCATCAGTACATGCCAGACTCTGGGATGACTTACACAGAGTTTCAACAGCATATCTGGTAATTTCCTCAGAAAGACCATCTAGCACAAAGTACCCTAAGGTAGTCAAAGAATATGCATGGGAACCAATATGCATGAGTGATCTCAAAGAAATAAAACAAGCAATAGTTTCTTATGGGCTACAATCACCATTTGTCAGGGAAATGGTGAAAACGTGGGCTTCAAGCACTAAGGCTACCTCACACGATTGGCTTCAGAAAAGGCTGATTCAGTAATCATGCATTTATTAGAAGCTAAGGCCATCATGGGTATACCTGCATAAGTAAAGACAGACAATGGTCTGGCATATGTGTCTAAGAAAATGAAACAGCTTTTGCTTATTATAATATAAAGCATATTACAGGTATAGCAAACAATCCTACAGGTCAGGAAGTTATAGAAAGATCAAATCAAACTATAAAGGATATGGCAAATAAACAGAAAGGGACGGAAAATAGCCCCAGAAATCAATTACATAATGCTTATTAACCTTGATTTTTCTTAACACTAATGAGAAAGAAACAACAGCAGCAGAGAGACATTGGATAATAGAAAAAACCTTCTGAATTAAATCAGCCAGTATATTTCAAGGATGTGCTGACTTCACAATAGAAACCAGGGGATGTGCTACATTGGGGAAGCAGTTTTGCTCTTGTTTCCACAGGAGAAGAAAAGCTATAGATACCATCAAAATTGATGTATCTATATCAATATCTTTTATTGAATATATGTATATTTGGTTTGGAAAAGAGAAACTTCTTGAGAAAGAGAAATGATGGCTCATTCACGATAGTGACAACCATATAGATGGTAAGGAAACCTCATAAGGGTTGGGGCAGGGTTCTGTTCTTGTCTTTGAAGGAAAATATTCATCTTCAAAGAGTGGAGAAACCTTGGACATTTAGGTGCCTAACAATAAAAAGATAGCTATCCAGAAAGAATCAACAAGCAAAGAGAAATCGGCCTTATGGCGCTGTGATATCTGCATGGTAAAATTTAATTATAAATTAAATTATACATGTAAACATTTCTACTTAAAAATAAGAGCTGGTTTTGGAGTTGGACAATGGCTATCCTCTAAATCTAAGCATGTTGCTAAAAGAAAAATTCAGGATTTCTGTCTCATATCAGGAGTCATCTGGTATGGGACAGAAAGAAGACAGATTTTAAGGAAATATTTTACTTTTCTCCGTGCCCATTTTGTTTATATCATATCTTTTATTGAATATATGTCTATATGAATAATGTTTAAATGTCCCACAACAAACAGTAGATTTTCCTGCAGTAATCTTTTGAAGCTTTCAGGAAGAAGATGGAGCTCCACACCAATGACTCTACCTGGTTGATATGACGTCATGATGCTGATAGCGCTACTATGAGATCAGTTTTTGGGTACCAGCTGTGGAAATGGTGCATCTTCTTACAATGTTCTGGCCAGAACTCCAAATAAAAACTTCAAAACAAGCAAACAAAAAGATCCTATCAACTACTCAGAGACCATTTGTAATTATAGAAAACGGTAATCTTGAAACTAAACTTTCATTATTTTACTTTTACAGGATCCCATAGAAAAAGCATCGCCCCATGACAGCAGGAAGCTGTCTAGAAAACGACACCTCCTCTCCCAACAAAGTTTGTCCTCACAGTTAGAGGGGGGTTGATTATTACTTGCATAGGGTTGGGGGTTGGGCTAGAAAGTATGTAGGCCTAAAGATCTCAAAAATGGGGGGAGGGAGGTTGAATGGGATAATAAGTAATTTAGTGTGAATTTACTCACACTAATAATAATAATAAGTTCAAATTATATTTGTTATTTCTGTTTACAATATTTGTATACCTATGCAAAGTTATTTTGTCATATTGTATGCATACATGTTTCTACCTCTGTTTAAGACATTTTGTATATTGATAAAATTTTAGAATATATTTATCATATTGCATTATATATTTCTACCTCTGATTAAGATTTATGCATTGTTTACATTTTGATGCCATTGTCCTCCTTTACTGCACAGTTGTTTAAAGATTGTTTAATATTCTGACATGAAGTCTTAATCTTTAAGTTATATAGATATTAAGTATTATAGGTCAATAGTCATTTATGTTTGTTATACTTTTAATCAGACTAATTAGGTTCTTTAAATACATAGAGATTGTATTCTGCATAAATAGGTAACCTTCAACCACTTCAAAAATCTGTAGAACATGGCATTTAAATAATTTAGGATTATGTTGACGTGAGAAAAAATTGCTCCTGGCAGCACCTATCTATTCCCGAGAGAATGTTGAGCACCAAAGACACTCCACTTGGAGTTTGTCTTCTTGATATAACTTGCCTTTGGGCAAGAAACTGCCCATGCTTCTACTACTGACAAAGTGCATGATGTCCGGATTGCACAAGCAGGGTACAAGAAAAAGACTGTCAAATCTTGCCAAGATAGGGTGACACAGTTTCCTGCCTCTGAAAATGGTCTGTAAGTTCCTCTAGGCCTTATCCAAAGTTGGTTGCTTCAACATTGCAAATGAGACTTTAGATGATTGCTCAGGCAGCCAGTTGTCTCTGTCATCTACTGCACATTTGGAAGCTGCTTGGTTGCACTTCCTCCTTACTCAAGTAATATTATCTCTCTTCACAGGCCTTTGATAGGGATAAAGATTAGATAGTAGTAGTTACCATCCTCTTAAGCTCTAACCAAGCCATTTCTAATACAAGACATAGACTACTTAGGATAGAAAGTTTATTAAAACATTTAGCATATGTTCCTTGCTTAATATTGCTTATGATGGTTGTAATTCTAATCTTATACTTGATATCTGTTCCTAGCG
>NW_004949114.1:1390306-1395882 GCF_000317375.1 Microtus ochrogaster
TAAATCAGTAGCCCTCCTATATACAAATGATAAAGGGGCTGAGAAAGAAATCAGAGAAACATCACCATTTACAATAGCCACAAATAACATAAAATATTTGGGGCAACTCTGACTAATGAAGTGAAAGACCTGTTCATCAATAACTTTAGGTCTTTGAAGAAAGAAATTGCAGACGATATCAGAAAATGGAAAGATCTCCTATGCTCTTAGACAGGTAGGATCAACATAGATCTTTTAAAAAAAAAGAATAAGAAGAACCTATACTATGACTTCCCATCTTGTTTCATGCAATTAAAGGACAGGGAAGAGGGGACACTGCCCTTCTATTGATGTCCCCAATAGAGCACAACAGTGTCTCACTGGTGCACACCTTATAGGATGCAGATGCGAACTTCGGTTCCCTGGAAAAGCTACATCCATTTTGAAACTCAAACAGACTCATTGATCAGAAAGAAATTTATAGTTGTGATGAGCTGGAAAGTTTCGGGTCCAGAGCTGTTTATCTAGGGCTATTTAATCCCTTTCATGGCAATTTATTGCCCACCTCTATACCTGACCCAACATCCTGGTGACTAGTGAAGAAACCCATTGGAATGTATTAATTTATACTACAGATTCCACCAGTGTGAAAGCAGAGATGTCATCAGTTAGCATCTGCGACCTGTGATCATGATGTCACCACTCCTCTGCCATGCACACATCTGATGTTCCTAGCACTGTACTGGAAAACACTTTGATTTATGATTGAGAAAAAGGAACAAAGTTGGACAGTGACAGCAGCACACGCCTTTAATCGCAGCTCTTGGGATGCAAAGGCAGAGGATCTCTGTGAATTAGAGGTCAGCCTAATCTATAGAGCTAGTTCCGGGACAGCCAAGGCTACACAGAGGAAATCATGTCTCTAAAAAGCAAAGGGGGGGGGGCGGTAGTAAAGGAAAAGAAAATGTAATGAAAACATTTCCATGTTGGAAAATGTCACTTGGGGCAACTTGCATCTGTGTTTCCAGGCCATGGTCACACAAATTTGACTCAGAATAAAGCTCTTATTCCATGTAACATGTACATGTGTGTGTGTTTGCATGTGTATATGTACATGTGGAATGAACATGCATGTACAGGCCAGAGGTCAATGTCAGGTGTCTTTCTCCATGGCTCTCCACCTTACTTTTTGAGCTAAGGTCTCTCACAGAACCTGGAATTCACTAGCTCCAGTTAGGCTGGCCGGTGGGTTTCACCCTGCCTCCCCACCCCCTACACACAGACAGACACCAGTACACCTAGCCTTTATGCAGTGCATGGAATCCAAACTCAGGTCTTCATGAACACACAGCAGGCGCTTGCTCCACTGACTCATCTCCCCAGCCCTCTATGGTCTTCGAAGCCAGAGCTGATTTATGCTGACCTACTATTCTGGTTTATGCATAATCTACTCCAATGACCCGAAGGCTGGAACAATCCTTCCCGTCACTCGCAGGCCAGTGACACAATGACATGGACATGCAGATGAGCAAATGTGACTCTGCACATTCTCATCTTATCTCCTGGGCACTCCACAATAGGAAGCAGTGCTGGGGTGCAAATCCCCAGGCCAGACAAGTAAAGGCCTGAGGATTCTTGTCCCACTAGTCCAGTAGCGAGCCATGCAAGGTGGCAGGCAGGACACCGAGTTGCCTTCCTTGTGAATTCACGTTAATGGTGGCTATAAAACTATTGCTAAGAGAAGCAAGACCACGGTCCCGTGAGTGAGCCAGCCACTTTGCCAATTTGCCATTATTTCCACACAGTTAAACCTTGATTTCCATCAAAGCATCACTTTGGAAGTGTCTTCTGTTGCACAGACCCAATGAGCTCACCATGGGCCACTAAAACTTCAGGGGCAGGAAACTGCTTAGAGAGACACTTTGATCCGCACCCTGGCTGCTGTCACCACTACACAGGTAATTAAGAACAAGCCGTGCTAAGCAAAGTAAATGAGAACAAAGACTTGTATCAGGACAGGAAGAAGATTAACCCCTAAGGTCATTAGCAAGGGGCAGGCAAGACAGTGGCGTGGTTACGTGTCCAGCGAGCAGTGCAAGCTCAGTGGGTCCTCTGTGTCTCCAATACTTGAAGAACAGCAGACCAAAGAGCACAGAACAGAGCCAATGGGAGAAACCACAGATGAGGTGCAGGGTGCCACTCATCCATCCAGGACCTACGCCCAACTATCTGTCACTCTCCAGTGTCTAGCGACACCCAGGTTTGTGTGACCAAAGCCTGTCTGCCTGCTCCTCCACTTCCATGCTGAAGGGTGCTGGGACCCAACCATGGGGCTCTTTCAACACCACCCTACCAGCAAATCCTGTCACCCAGCCTATAAACTATCCTAACTCAACCACTGGAGCAGGACTGGCCCAGCATCTATCAGGTCCCCCACTGCCTGCCTCCTGTCCTGGCCCATCCATCCTCCATGTATATCTTCTGTGGTCCAGGCCTCTTGATTACCACAGTGTCAGTCATTAATCTTTTGATTTATACCTGCTACCCACAATCTGCTCTAGGAATATCAACCACAGACACCCACAAAAATTATCTCCCCTGTTTCCCCTCTCCTTCCCCTTTTTCTTCCCTTCCTTCCTTTCTTTTAATATTTGTTTTTTGTTTTGTTAGACAGGGTCTTGCTATGTAGCTCAAACTGGTCCCAGACTCACAGCAATCCCCCTGCTTTACTCTCCCGAATTACAAGCAGTTACCATGCTTTGTCTTAAAGGATTTTCTTAGACTCTATGTTTTCTCACATAGTTTTGTTTGTTTGTTTGTTTGTTTGTTTGTTTGGTTTTTCGAGACAGGGTTTCTCTGTGGCTTTGGAGCCTGTCCTGGAACTAGCTCTGTAGACCAGGCTGGTCTCGAACTCACAGAGATCCACCTGACTCTGCCTCCCGAGTGCTGGGATTAAAGGCGTGCACCACCATCGCCTGGCGATTCTCACATAGTTTTAAGATAGGATTAAAACACCTGATTTCAAACTTCCGTCACTGCAAAGAGAAAGAACTTCCAGACTATTCTAATTGACATTTAACCATCACATTGCCCTGTTGCATATAACCCGAGAAACACAAGTTCGCACCAGTCACTTGGAACGAGAGACCAAAAATTGGGATTTCTGCATGGCTTTCTTTCTAATCTCTCCTCCTACAAAATGTACCCTAATATAAAAATAGGCTTTTTTTTTTAATTTTTCGAGACAGGGTTTCTCCATAGCTTTTTGGTTCCTGTCCTGGAACTAGCTCTTGTAGACCAGGCTAGCCTCAAACTCACAGAGATCCGCCTGCCTCTGTCTCCGAGTGCTGGGATTAAAGGCATGCACCACCACCACCACCAGGCTAAAAATAGGCTTTAACACTTCAGAGTCTCTTATTGGTTGTTTTTCTCTATAAAGAAATTTCAGAATGTTTTCCTGTTAACATAAACCTCTTAGAATCAATTTTTAAAACTGTTTTTAAGACGTTAGGACACAATTGACAAAACGTGAGTATAGTCACATTTTAAAATACTTTTTTTACGTTTTATTTATTTGTGTTTATGTGTGTGTGTTCGTGGAGGTCAGAGGGCAACCTGTGGAGTCAGTTCTCTTCTTCCAGCACAGGGTGGACTCGAACTCCCCTCATCAGGCTTGGCAACAAGCATCTCTACCTGCTGAGTCATGCCTCCGCCCCAGACAAATAATCATTAAATTTAAAATTTATACATTGTCAACTGTTTGAAAAACATACCAATGACAATGTCTACATTTGCATTGATTTCTGGGCCTTATTTGATCATTTTTGTAGCATGATTTGAAGACAATTTCTGAGTTAGCATATAAAATAACGGGTTCACACTGACATTTTCATTTATACACACATTTATTCATATTTTATTTATATGTACCAGTGTGCTTTGCTCATATCCACCCCTCACTACGCTCCTGTGCCTCCTCCCTGACAAGCTGCCCTCCCACCAATGGTTTCCCTTCTGCCTTCATGTCATTATATTTAAATTTAGTTTCTACAGATGAAAGGAAATAGATATTTTGTCTTTCTTCCCTTCCCCCTTATCTTCTTTTGTTCCTCCCCCTTCCTGTGCCCCACTTCTCCACTCTACAAAGTCCTGTTCTACTTTCATGTCATCACACAGGTCAGCTTCAGCGTGCACGTACCATGCTCATCAATGCGCTGCCAGCTGTGTGCCACATCTATACAACCATCTTGAATCTCCATGACAGAGGGACTAGACAGGAAAGAACCTCACAAGCTTTGCAGCTCCTTTGAGGCCATCGATGCTAAGCCTGGCACCTGGCAGGTTTCATTTAGTAGTTTAGCAAGGCCTTGAAGCACCCAGCTTTTATCTGACTCTGTCTCCAATGAGTGTGCCTCCCTCTGTCTGTCCCACTGTTCAGAGGAAAACAAGGGTTGGCTTTTGACAGTGCCATGCTCTTCAGAAAGAGACTATCACTATCTGACCATTATTGCCACGATGATCACAACACTCCCACCATCAACACCATTTTCATCATTGCCTTATCATTATCACCTCCACCACCATCATCATCACCACCACCATTCTCACCACCCCCACTACTACCACCATAACCATCACCACCATCATAAGCACCACCACTGCCATCACCATCCTCACCATCCTCACCACCATCACTGCTATCATCATTAGCATCATCATAATTACCACCACCACCATCAGCACCTTTATCACAAGCATCACTATCACCAACTTTTCCATCACCTTCACCACTACCACCACCACCATCTTCATCATCATCTTCGCCATCACAATTATCACCGCAATCCCATCCTTTATCGTCACGCCTCTACCACCAGTGTTGCTATTATCCCGCCTTGAGAACATACCATCACACATACCACATGTGCTAGCAACTTCTCTTGCTTACTCTGGATCTTCTCTCGCTTACTCTGGGTCTCTTCCCCTGGAGCGAAGCACCGATAAGCTAGACTGTTATCTGCATGACTCATGACATGCCATTTCCCCCTAAAGGAGAAATGGCCGCAGTATGCTTGTGGACTACAAGAGCACGTCCCCCATCACAATCGTGTATTCCCCACTACCGTGCATGCTTTAGAGTTAACAAACAGATCCCTAGAGTGTGCTCAGAGAAGTTTCTCCAGCCTCAGTTTCCATTCTCTGTGTATAGGGTAATCACACCCCTATCTTAGAGGGTTTTAGTGAGTTCCTGGGGGTGCAAACCTTCCTGTAGTGTAAGGGTTTGCTAGGAAATCAGTGCATGCGCCTTTGACAGTCAAGATCCAATCAGCACAATGCTTCCACGTCCATGTCTACCTCTGCTATCTCATGCCAAGACTGCAGGAAAGAGTCATACTTTCTTTGGAATAAAGCAACAAGCCAGGCATGATAGCATATAAATACAATCCCAGGACTCAGGAGGATTACAAGTTCTAGGCAGGCCTGGTCTACACAGCAAGTACTCAGACAGCCAGGGCTGTATAATAAGATCCTGTCAGCCTGGAAGGGTGGCTCAAGCTGGTAAAGGCTAGGCTCACAACCAAAAATATAAGATCCTG
>NW_004949114.1:1395982-1398833 GCF_000317375.1 Microtus ochrogaster
GGAAGGGAAGGGAAGGGAAGGGAAGGGAAGGGAAGGGGAGAAGGAGGAAGGGGGAAGGAAGGAAGGAAGGAGAGAAGGAGGAAGGAAGGAAGGAAGGAAGGAAGGAAGGAAGGAAGGAAGGAAGGAGTGATCAACAATCCACACGCTCCCCTCCACTGTGCCTACACCTATATTCCCTGTCACTGCTTGGCACCCATGGAAGATTCACTAACAGTACTTATTAAATGTGTGAATGATTAATTGGATAAATGGAGAAACAAATAGGTGGATGACAGATGAAATTTGGATGGAGAGAGAGATCCACCTATTAGATGATAGGTGGATGGATGATGGGTGAGTGTATGTGATGAAGAAATGGACAGTGACCGCTGGATCGATGATGAGTGCCAGATGATGGATGGAGATGAGTGATGGGTGGGTGAATGATTGATGAATGAAAACGGATGCACAGACAAATGAATGGCTCATGCTGACTTCTCTCCCCATAACCTCAGATAAATCAGAAAACTTTGTAGCTGAAGTTTAAAATAGGTGAAAGTCTTTCTTACTGCTTGGAAATAAGAAGTCACTTGGGAGGAAGGCAGAGAGGAGTGGAGTTTCCCAGTGATGCCGAATGGTTAAAGGTCTCTGCTTTGTGTGGCCTCGACATTCAGATTTGGCAGCTGTCCCCCAGCTGTCCCCCTCCAGCTGTTCCTAGGAGTCAAATCTCTCTTTGTTTGCCCAGTTCTTAGCAACTGCTGCCTTTTCTGAAGGACAGCAGGAGACAGCTGTCACCCACAGGAGGAAAAGCAGAAAGGTTGGTCCTGCAGACTTGCTACACAGAAGAAGCTCGCCATGTGGGTTCTGAGGGTCCTTCTTACACTGCTCCTTCATCCAGGCTTTGTCACAGAGAAGTCTGGGGGATTCAAAGGGCTGAAAACAAGGGTGCCTTCTAAAACAGCTCTGAGTATATAAATAAACATAAGCCCAACAAACACCACATTTCGGAAACCTGTCTCCATGAATGGCATTGCTGGGCAGGTACAGATGAGGAATGTTTTTGCTACCCAAGTTGCATATGGAATGTGGTGTGGTCAGGAGGGCTGAAACTGGACTAAAAATTATTGTCTGGATGGCTGCTTCCAGGGTCAAAAGGTAACGGGGGGACGTGACAAGGTCCCCAGTGAACACAAACTGTGAGGTGGCAGCTGGCAGAGCTGGGGTCAGAGCCTTCTCTTTGCAGTCTTTGAAATTTCCCCCACGCCAACCCCCAAGATGGTTTTAGATAATGGGGTTGAGGAGATGGCTCAGTTGTTGAAATGCTAATCTCAAAAGCATGAGCTTCTGAGTTGAACCCCCAGAAGAACCCATGTAAAAAGTAAGACATGGTGGCACGTGCCTCTAATTCCAACTTTGAACTAATGACTTCAGTTCAAACCCTGGAAATGTATGGAAGGAGAGAAATGACTCTCAGATTGCCCTCTGATTTTCACGCTAATGCTTTAGCTCCTGTCTGTCTCTGTCTGTCTGTCTCTGTCTCTTTCACACACACACACACACACACACACACACACACACACAAAGAGGAGAAAAAGAAGAAGCAGAAACAACTATCGTGACTGACTGGGTCCTAAGGTTGATCCTTTGGTTTACACATGCATACACACAGACACACTTATGTACACACATGATTCTGTACATGCACACATGTGTTCATGCACATACACACATGTGTATCATATACACAATCATCTTAGAAGCTAATCAGGGTCTGGCCTAGTTAGTACCATCTGGGAAGATCCGACACCACAGGTAAAACAAAGTAAAAAGTGAAACCTGCCTCTTGTACCCAGGCACCCACGGCACAGAGACACCTGCATAATGAATACGTAAAGGATGTGGAGGGAAAGAAGGTGGAGTCATGAGAGGATGCGGGGGCAAGTGAAGATGGGCATCAGGTGAGGACGACCAGGGCTAACACAAGGCTAGTCCAAAAAGGATACAAAAAAAAAAAAACTACTGGTGCAAAATACGTCACCCTGGAGTCTGGACTCCAGTCTGCACGCGCGCGCACACACACACACACACACAGTTTCCCACCAAGCTGCCCATCTGCTCAGCCCATGTCAGTCTATGCACTGCCCTGCACGTCCATTCCTGTCAGGTGCTTCCCCCAGCCCCCGCCCCCCCCCCATCAGAAGGCCCCTTCCTGGGGAGACTCTGCCATTTTTTCCATGGTAGCCCCACACCTTCCAATAGTCTCATGTCCTGTATCTCCACCCCCATCCCTAGAAGGTTTCACACTTCAAATTCTAGCAGTTTCTGCCATATTGAAACATTCTCTCCATGGGGGGAGCCCTAAAATGCCAGAGGTAAAAAAAACGCATGTCAGAGAAAGCAGAAACTTCCGAGGTTCTCGGGCCCCCTCCCCAGCTAAGGGGGCTGACCAGTGGACCGCCGAGAGCAGACTCTTAGACCTGTTGAGCTGCTTGCAAATGCTTCAAAGAGCTCCAGGGTTGCTGCTTCCATAAGTGTCCCCCGGGTTAGGGTGGACTTGTCAGCTGCTTCTGACTCGGTCCTGCTCCTGTATACTCCTGTCGGGAACCCCAATTTAAAAATTCATTGGTTTACCAAGTTGACTTTGGTACAGCCTTTACTTCGGTCTGTTGTGGGTTCCCTATCTGGGGTGTGTTGAAAAGTCTCATGTGCCAGGCGGTGGTGGCATACGCCTTTAGTGAGTTTGAGGCCAGCCTAGTCTACAAAGTTGAGTTCCAGGACAGCCAGGACTGTTACACAGAGAAACCTTGTCTCAAAAATCCAAAAGAAAAGGAGAGGAGAGGAGAGGGGAGGAGAGGGGAGGAGAGGGGAGGGG
>NW_004949114.1:1399164-1400815 GCF_000317375.1 Microtus ochrogaster
AAAGGAGAATCAAGTCTCACATAACAAAGTCAGGAGTAGAGAAGACAGTCACATCCAAGATGCCACATAGATGAAGTACAAAACCTGTGACCCGGGGACCCTAAAGACTACACATCTGTCACAGCTGTGGGTCTCTAGGTAAAGGGATGTCAGGTGTCTGGGTACCAGGTGAGGACTTCACTACCAGCAGGAGAGGTAGGTAATGATCCAACAGCTCACAGGCCAGTAGCTGGCCTCACAAACAGTATGGGAAGTGTCAGCCCAGGGAGCTCTCAGGGAGGTGTGTAGAACACACAGGAGGTGTGGTTCCAGTCCCAAGGAAACTATAAAGCCTCCAAGGGCTCCTACCTCCTCTGAGCTGGTTTCCCTGTCTGATAAACGGAAGTGGGCTCATCCACATGAACAGTGTGAGGCAGGGCTCACACTGCATCCTGCTATGCAGCAAATATCCTCAAACTTTCTCACCCTGGAGTGAGGCCCTTTAAGACTTAGGAATGTAAAACAACTTATAAATCTCAGAAATTCCCTGAAATTTACAAGGTTCAGAAAGCCTTGGAGGAGGGAGTTGCCTTAAGTAATAAAACTTGCTCTGGAGAAAGAAGGCTGACTTGTGTGTCCAGATACCTGCAAATTACTCAGAGAGCTCCAGAGCTGTGGCTTTCAAGAGCTGTCACACAAGCTAAGGTGGACTTGCCTTTGAGTGGTCCCTGGCCCCGTCAGTATCCCCTCACCCACACTCCTGTAAGTGACCCCAATAAACTCATTGGTTCACAAAGCTGAATTTTGATGTAATCATTTGTTAGCTTTGTCATTGGCTGCCCATCTTGGTAGAGTAGATGTCGTGTTTATTACCCAGAAAGATCACACAACAATCCACAGTCAGGAACAGAGATGGGGGCTGGTGGTCAGCTCATTTTTCTCCTTTTTATCCAGTCCAGGACCTCAGCCTAGGGGATGATGCTGCCCGTATCCAGGGTGGGGCTTCCCACCTCTGTTAACCTAATCTAGAAACTCCATCACAGACACACCCAGATGTTTGCCTCCTAGTGATTCCCGATCCTGTCAAATTGGCACTCAATATTAGCTATCATAAACACCAAACAGACAAAGCCACAGGCAAGAGCCACCGCAAGCATTGAGGGCCACGGCCAGAGTGCCACACTGTCATTTCCAAACTCTGAGTTAAAGCCGTTCTGGGGTCCTTTCCAGACGAAATCTGCACGGACATGAAACTACCTTGTGGTAGCAAAGCACTCCATCTGCCACCATCATTAGACCGCCCACTTTGTAGGAAATTCTAGACACAAGGAAAACTACTCTTCTCTTAAAGGCCATTGCTGGTCATGTAGGCAGCTCTGGGCAGCCTGCTTCATCTCTGTGCTACATGACAATATTAACATTCCAGCCTCAAGGAAAAAACTGCTAGGTTCTTCAAGATAATGAACACCCATTACAGAGCCATGAGGTCCAGACCTGGCATCCCAGTTATTTGGGAGTCTGAGGCAGCAGGACAGAAAGTTTAAGGTCTGCCTAGACTACAGAGTAAAGCCTACCTGGAAAATTTAGCAAGACCCTGCCTTAAAATAAAAAAATAAAATAAAATAAAGATGCACCATTGAAGTCTATTCTATTCTAGTGCCTGCCTAGGATC
>NW_004949114.1:1401295-1402705 GCF_000317375.1 Microtus ochrogaster
GAGAGAATATGGAGCCAGTATCATTAAAGGCAAGCTTCCAGTTTCAGATTCTAAGTTCCCATCCAAGTCCCTGGATACAGCCAAAGACTCACTAACCTCAGCCCAGAGCGAGCCTGGCTTTATGAAGAAGAAAACTGAATCTGTTTCTGCAGGCCAGTAAGCTTCTCTTCAAATGAGGCCTCGTATTTTTACAAAAATGCTAATTTTGTTTTTCAACACTGCCTGAAAGGGAAGCACAGAGCCTCAAAGCCCTTGCCAGGCTGGAGAGGAGGAAGGGGGTCGTGAAAGCTCCCAGCAGCAGGAGCCAGCTTCCTTGGCTGCATATGACTCGGCAGACAGCGTGTTTTTCCCATCACCTGAGGCCCAGAGCCAATTTGTGCAAAAACAAGCTGCAGCGATAGGCGGGTGGGAGGAAGCGAGACCACACAGATAACAGGAGACAGCTGTGCGAGCCACGCTCAGGCCAGAGGCCGGAGTTTTAATTAGAGCAGCAGAAAACGGAGCTACTGGGTGAGGCACCTGGGCGCCCTTCTGTTGGCTCAGGTAATGAGGCCCCAGCCGAGGGCACAACACATGCTGCAAACACGCAATGCTTCCTAATTACCACACTGCCTGGCCCTGAGGGCTCCGTCATGCTTCCTCTTGGGGCATCCTATCAAGCACCTGGGAAGAGACAGGATGGAGCCCCAAGGGCCTCCACCTCCTTCCCGGAGCATCCCAAGGCTTCTGAGTACCATGGGAGCTGTGTTCTGAGGATGCTGGGACTCCAGCCAAGCAGTAACTGTCCCACTTCACTGGGAGGTGTGAGGGCCTGCCTAGCTTCTGACGGAAACACTCAGCAAAAAGATGCACTTGCTGCCACCCTGGGGTACTTGCCAGGAGCATCTTAACTCTGCAAGGGGTTGGTATTGGGGAGATGACATTCTGGTTCAAGTCCCAACTTGGACACTTGATGCTGAGCCTGGGGCAAAGAACAAGGGCCTTCCTTAGACTGGGCCCTGGAGTGCTCTTCCGTATATAACGGCCTCTGGAGACCTTCCTTCTGAGTATGGGAGCCTCAAAGACCACAGCATCCTACCAGGTAACTGAGGTCCAGGATAGGGCAGCGAGTGACTTCCGAAGTGGTCTCAAGATGACACCAGCACTTTCCCAAGTGCTGAGTCACAATGGGGACTGGCTGCGGGTGCATTTGGCAGCAGAGCCAGGCTCTGAGAACAAAGAGAAACTCTAGGGGGAAGTTGCCACCACAACTGGTTGCCACCTGGGCACCCAGCCAAGGACTGAGAGAAGAGTGAGGGCAGCATCGCAACAGTGATGTGATGGTGGCGATGGTGGTGGTACTTGGCGTGAGGGTAATGGTTTGATAGTCTAATGGTAGCAAATGACGATGGTGGTGATGGAGAGATGGAC
>NW_004949114.1:1402975-1408002 GCF_000317375.1 Microtus ochrogaster
TGGAGAGATGGACGGTGGTGGTGATGGAGAGATGGCTTAGCTGTAAGAGTGGAGACCACTCTTGCAGAGGACAAGAGTTTGATCCTAACATCCACGTTGGGTGGCTCACAACTGCCTCTGACTCCAGCTCAAGAGGATCCAAGCCCTCTGACCTTCCTGTGCACACCCACATATGCACACTTAATTAAAAATTTAAAAGAAAATTTAAAGTAGGCAGTGGTATTTCTGGTGATGACAGTGATGGCAATCGTGGCGATGATAGTGTTGGGGGGGTGGTAGTGATGATGGCGTTAATGCTGCTGAGGATGAGGGTGGTGATGGTGACAGTAATACACAGGTATACTTTGCTGCTACAGCCTTACAGAAATTCTCATAGTAGGTCTTATTACCCTCATTTGACATCCAATCCCAAAGAATGTCATCAAAGTCACAATGTGCACAACTCTCTCTAAAGACATTTTAACACATCTCAAGCTGTAGCTAAGTGTAGTGCAGGAATGCAAGGGAGCTCTAGACCAGCTCTATTATTGGGGCCTCTCTCAGGCCCCCAACACCCACCAGGGCAGAGCCAGTTCCCTGCATATGAAAGTCACCCCAGGATACAGAGACCCCAAGTACAGAGTATTCTGGGATTGCTCCCAGCAGTAGGGAACAGCTCCCTTGGCTGCATATACCAGGGCTGCTCAATGTCCTCATCCATATTCTGCTGGGGGAAGGAGAGGAAGATATGATCTGTCATCACCGGGGTGACAACACGCTGGACGGCTGACTGTTTCTGATGTGTTGTGTTGTCTTCAGCAAAGGACAAGAAAGAAAACTGAAGCCGTAAGTTCACACCCTGTGCAAAAGCTCACAGACAGCCTTCCACAGGAACCGACGAGAAACACAACTGTCCTAGAACTTATCAACTGAGCATCAGTGCATTGTGTGTGTGTGTGTGTGTGTGTGTGTGTGTGTGTGTGCACATGCACACATACATGTGCGAGTGCATCTGTATGTATACACAGGTGTATGCATGTGTCTGGAGACCCACAGAGACTTCAGCTCTTGTTCCTCAGCTTCCGTCTGTCTTGGTTTTCTGTCTGGCTTGGGGCCAACCAAGTAGAACAACCAGGCTGACCAGCAGTCCCAAAGACCCACCTGTGCCTACTACCTCTTGCCTCGGCTGGGATTACAAGCATGTGCCACGATGCCCCCGTTTTTTATGTGGGATCTAGGGATTGAACTCAGAAGCCCTTTACCAGTCGAGCCATCTCCCCAGTCCTATAACCCTCTTCTAAATAAAAGGATTATCATCTTTCCCCTTTCCAAACTTGAGTGTCTCTGATACAGCTTAGAAGAACTCCAGGATAAACTGACAAGAGCAAAATCGCTCAGCCTATGACAATGAGCTTGTCTTGACCCTGGATCTGGAGGGAGAGGCCATCAGGAAAGGAGGCACGCTTACCCTGCAAGGCATTGTTCACTTTATTCCACTCACATGAGGAGGATGGGGGGGGGGGTGCCGAGGCCAGGGCCCAACGCCTACAGTCTTGGAACTCTGCCCTTGCCAAACTGCAGTGAGCCAGACAGAGCCGCTAAGCCTGGTTTCAATAAGACAGGGGAAGGCAGTTCTGGGAGCTTCACAGAGCAGCATCATGTGAGAGATTCGGGAATGGAAGCCTCCCTGCCTGCTCCCTTAGGACCACTTCCTGGATCCAGCTCCATGGCCAGGAACCAGAGTCTACTGTGTACATATGAAAAGTGAGTTTTCCTCTGTGGAAAACAACAGACCCAGAGCAGACACACACTGCATGTGACCCACTCCTTCCACGGCCAGCTCTGCAAAGAGGTATCATTAAGCCAGCCATCTGCTTCCTCTGCTTCTTGGCCACTTGGCTGGAGATCGCACAATTCTAGAGTGTTATTAGTGACCTGCCTCTGCTATAAATGATCAGACAGAGCAGGAACTTGCTGCCTACAATCCTATATCATGGAGTAGTGCTGGAAAGGCCAGGCCAGCTGAAATCAACTCTATACCTATACCATGTCCACAAAAGAGTGAATTAGGCCAGGTGTGGTATCTCTACCTACAATTCCAGCTGTCAGGAAGCCGAGGCAGGAGGATAACAAGTTCAAGGCTTACCTGAGCTGCATAATGAGACCTTGTCTCAACAAGGCAAAAACGGGCAGGGGAGATTGTCCAGTGGATAAAGTGCTTGATGTAGAAGCACAAGGACCTGAGTTCAAACCCCGGAACCCATAAAAATACCTGGATTTCTTTAATCCCAGCACTCAAGAGGCAGAGGCAGGCAGATCTCTGTGAGTGCGAGGCCAGCCTGGTCTACAAGAGCTAGTTCCAGGACAGGCTCCAAAGCTACAGAGAAACCCTGTCTCAAAACAAACAAACAAACAAAATACCTGGATTCAAAGAGGGTTAAGTCCCCAAGGCCCCACTCCTAGATGAAGAACCATAGTAGATGGTTGCTGAGAGAGGGGAATCAGTCTTCCCTGGGGAGGAGCCCTCTGATAGGCCATCCAGTACCAAGTGGACAGCCTTAAACACATGTACATATGAGTAACACTGAACGGGCTCTGTAGGGTGTGCATGTGTGCGTGTGTGCATGTATGTGTGTGCATGTGTGCATGTGTAAAATAAATACAGAAGGAATGCCAGGGGGAGTTGGGGAGAGGGAAGAAGAAGGGGTATAAATGATGTAAATATAGTTTACTCACGTGTCAAATTCTAAAAAAATTAAAAACGTAAATTAAATCACACACTTATAATCCCAGTCCTTAGGAGGCAAAGAGAATGGACTCTGAGGTTCACTGGCCCCCCGGAGGCTCAATGACTGTTCAGCCTAGACAACTGGGTGAGTTCTAGGGCAATGAGAGACACTGCCTTAGAAAATCAAAGTATCTAGTGCTTGAGGATGACAGCCTAGACTGACCTCTGACCTCTCCATTCACATACCCACATAGGTATGTGCACACACACAAGAACATGTCCCTGTACATACACAGGAAGTGGGGGACAGAAGAGACAGCCTGTCTGTGTTACAATCCACCACGGGACAGGTGAGTTCCTATGTAAGGAGCAGAAGGGAGCCACAGGGGCGCCCATGAAGATCCACCCAGAGTCAAGCAATGGTCCTAGGGTAGTCTGCAAAAAGTCAGCTTTTACTTTGAACCCTTCTCTCTGCACCTGCTGAGCTTTGGACTGTGTGAATGCCACACTCATTCAAAGTCAAGTTTCAACTGGCAGTGGAAATGGACACATGAGCTCAAGTTAGAGCAGGGACAAAGCTGGGGAGACAGCTCAGTCAGTAAAGGGTTTGCCCCATGAAGTCTGAGCTCAGTCCCTAGCACTGAAGTAAGGATCTGGTAATCACAGCACATGCTTGTAATCCTGGCGCTTTGGAGACGGAGACAGGTGGGTCCCTAAGACTCACTGGCTGGAGAGCCTACTTGAATCATTAAGTTCCGGGTTCAGAGGAGGCCGGATTTCGAAGCACACAATGGATGGACGGTAAGGAATGACCCCAAGGCTAACCTCTGATGCACACATAGACTTGCACACACACAGTGGACAGGGCGGACGGTAGAATATTTCAGTCAACTGTTTACCTCTGGTAAACAGAGACGTTTCCCCAGGCAAACACTGCTACCAGCTGGACAAGGAATCCTGTGACCACCATGGCCAATAACCATGAACTGGCACCTGAATTGAGAATTGCTTTTCTCAACACTTCCAAAAACTCAGAATCAAGAGGTGGACTCACACTGTACCCCTTTGAAGCTCTAGGAGAGGCCCTTCCTGCTTCTTAGGGTCCCGTGATGCTAGGCATCCCTTTCTGGTCACCACAACACTCCTCTAGTTCTGTGGCAGGGAGCCTCCGCTTGTGTCCCAATCTTCCCTCACCCCATCCTCGCAAGGGTACATATGCCACTTAGAGTCCCCTAGAAAATCCAAGATCATGCCCACCCATATCTTCAAGTGTGGGAGAAAGCCATCCTCAGAGCCCAACACCCACCAATTCTATCACGTTGTCTGTGCCTGCATGCAAGTGCCAATCGTGACCTTGCCTGTGGACTGAGGATGTTCCCCTTTGAAAAGGGGGTGGTGCGGGTCACTGGACCCTCATTTGAGATTCCAGCCATTCCTCTGTGTGCGGTTTGCCCTCATTGCATGTGGCCTTACGGGGACAGGGGTGCTAGGATACATAACCTGTGGAAGGTTAACTGAGGGGCTCCTACACCCATGCTCTGTAAGCCCAATGAGCTCACTGAATGCCCAGGGGAGCTTTGGTGAACTTGAATTTTGTCGCTAGAACCTTAGCAGGAGCAGGTAGATGACATTTATATGTTCCCAGGGAAGGAATTCTCTCAACATCAAGTTAATCGCATCTGATGTCCTTCTGTGCCACACGAAGGAGCATTCTCAGGTCCCAGGGTTTGGCTCGTGTGTACCTCTGGAGGGGCCTTATTCCCTGACAAACCAGGGATGACCAACCATACTGGCCACTTTTCCAGTCAGCACTATCAAATCCCTGACAGAAGCAACTTAAGAGAGAAGTCTTTAATTTCGGCTCACAGTCAAAGAAGGTCAGCTCCCTGGGGCAAGGGAGACAGGATGACCTGGGTGTCTCTGCACGGAGGTGGGAGCTGGTGGTTAACACATCCACATGTTGGTAAATCAGAAATCAAAGAACACGAGCCAAAAGTAAGGGAAAGCTATACCTCCTCCCCCAGAGACCCACCTCTGACAACCATGCCCCAGGTTGTAGCTTCTTCAAACCCCTACAATACCAACTCCAGCTGAAGATCAAGAGTTCAAACACGTGAGAGCTTGCAAGATGGTTCAGCTGTAAAGGGGCTTGCTGTCAAACCTGGCGACCTGAGTTCAATCCCCAGGACTCACACCGTGGAAAGAGAGAAGCAATTCCTGAAAGCTGTACTCTTACATATGTGCACACCCTTCTCCACACACATAGATGATAGATAGATAGATAGATAGATAGATAGATAGATAGATAGATAGATAGATA
>NW_004949114.1:1408102-1423394 GCF_000317375.1 Microtus ochrogaster
ACTGAATAAAAATGCAAACAAAAGTTGGGACACCTAAGCTTGTAGGATACATTTCATATTCAAATGCTAACAAAGAGGAGTCACACTGGCCTCCTACATTGGTTGATGTAGACAAAAAAAGAAAAAACGTATTTTTGAGATGGGTTTCATGTCACCTAGACTGGCTTCGGGCTAGCTGTGCAGCTGAAAACATGCCTTGAACTTCTGATCCTCCTGCCTCCACCTTCCGAGCGTCGGGATGACAGGTGGGTACCATGCCTTGTTTATGTGAAGCCTCATACTTACACAGCAAGCACTTTATCTCCCTACCTCCTGCTCTTGCTTTTTGAGACAGGCTCTTGCTCATCTGGATGGCCTTGAACTCACAGCAATGCTCCTGCCTCAATCTCCCAAGTGTTGAGATTACAGGCATACACCACCACACCCAGATAAAACTTCCTGGTTTTTCTAATCATTTATACAGTGAACTTCCCAAACACAGCCCTGGAGCCCTTCCTGGCCCCCAGGTTTCTCTCGATGAAATAACAATTTCCCTCCTACTCTGCTGCTCTGATTGTTTCAGAGAAGACAAGACCTACACCGGCATATGGAAGATGCTGGAACATTCAGCCACATGATCGGAGCAAAAGGCAGTATTTCTGTATCTTACTACAAGCCAGAGCGTACGGAAGCTGTGAACTCCGACCCAGGACCAGGGACCTGACTCCTGTACTGGTCCAGATGAGCACACACTTATGTACTGTAGACACTGCTCCTTCCTCGGGAGCTCACAGGAAGCAATCAATAACCTGCCTCTCCCAAAGCCACCATCCCCATGGCTCCCAGCGTGACTCAGCCAGGAGGGCGAGTGTGTAAACCCGGGCACGCCTACCTCCGCTCGTTGTCATCCAGGTGTGAGAAGAGCACGTTCTTGGAAATGGCCTTAGCCAGAGCAGTCATGGTCTTATAGTCCTTGGGAATGACCTGGGGAGAAGCCAAGGAACAGACCGTTTAGCTCCCGGGACAGAGCTAGCATCCCAAACTCCTGCTAGAAACTAAGGGATAATCCAGCCTGGAGCCCCTACTCTGCCATCCTCATGAGACTAGGATCCGGCCATGCTAAAAGAACAGCAGGGAGTGTCACATGTGTTTCACTTTAAATGAATTAATTAAATTCATTCATTTATATATTGGGGCAGGGTTCATGTGCCATAGTGTTCATATGGCGGTCAAATATCAACCTGCCAGAGGCAGTTCTCTCTTTCCACAATGTGGATTCTAAGTATCCAATTCAAGTCATTAGGTTCAGTAGCAAGCATGTTTACCTGCTGAGACATCTTGCCAGACAACCTTTAGAAAAATTTTAAATAAATAAAATGCAAGAAAACTAGAGCGGCCCAGTAAGAGGCTTGGGAAAAGTCTAATCTTTAGCGTTTGGAACTGTTTGGGGCCTGTGGCTCTTTAGAACGTCACAACCAACCTAGAAGGTGCCAGAAGACACGCAGTACCTTTTGTTGTTGTTTTTTATCTCACTGATTTTGTAGAAAAATGATAAGCAGTTGTTTAAATATTAGAAAGCTGGAAGTGTAGTAATATGGTACTTGCCTAGAATCCCCCCAGTGAGGGTATGGGGTGTGGTTCAGTGGTAGAGCACCTACCTAGAATCTCCCAGTGAGGGGCTGGGGTGTGGCTCAGTGGTAGAGCACCTGCCTAGAATCCCCCAGTGAGGGGCTGGGGTGTGGCTCAGTGGTAGAGCACCTGCCTAGAATCCCCCAGTGAGGGGCTGGGCTGTGGCTCAGTGGTAGGGCACCTGCCTAGAATCCCCCAGTGAGGGGCTACAGTGTGGCATAGTGGTAGATAGAGCATCTAGGCAGATTCTCTACCACTAAACCACCATGCCCCTAGCCCCTCACTGTAGGGTTCTGGGCAAACACTCTATACTGCACCATGACCCTCACCCATTGAGCTGTGAAAGCCATACTGGATCCATGATGGATAAGTTGCATCTACGTTTTAATCTGATCTGTAGCTTTCTTAGACGACCTTTTCCTGTTCCAGGACCTTGTCAGGTAACATTCAGTACCCTCCCCCCTTGGGCTCCTCTGATCTGTGACGTCTCACTGTTCTCTGCTTTTGACGGCCCTGGAACTGGGCACCACATGGCCCTCCTTGCCTGTGGCCCCGGACTATGGAACGATCTGAATCTTTGCACACAGTCAAACTGTAGCTCTGCGAGTGGGGAAGAAAGCCACAGAGCGGAAGTGCTCTGAGGACTTTCTTTTGTTCTTATCTCCTGTGTAGCCCAGGCTGGCCTGCATCGCAGGCATGCATCACCATACCCAGCAGCTTCCGGGTGGATTTTACCATAACGCCAATATTAGTTTTTAACCTCCACTCATACAGTATTAAATCCTGGGACAAAGGCAGCATGGGGTGAGTATGTGGAGGCTGCGGTGTTTCTGTTTCTCAAGATGAGAAACATGTATACTGATGAGTGTGACATCAGCACAGCGCTGTGAGCGATCAACGCTACCCAGCTAGGCAACAGAAAAGGACTAAAACAGTACAATACGCTGGGATGTGTCTCCCAAATTCCCGCGTGGGACCCTTGAAGAACCCCTGCGGTGGGATTTGCAGGCCAGGCCTGTGTGGGATGTTTGGGTTGGTAAGGTGTGAGCGTGGAATCCAGGCCTCATAACTTAGTGCCCTTAATGGAGACTAAAAGGCATGTAGCAGGTGAGAACTGCAACCTGTCTTGTTCTGGAGAACCCATCCATCTTCTCCCCAAGATAGTTCAGGTCTTAAAACCACAGGGAGCTGCTGAGACACCCACCCCCGCTGGAAAAGCCACGCAAACACTACTCAGTTCATAGTGGCAATGGTGACAGTAATCCTACACATCAAGTCTCCCCTCCCATGGGGCCGCGTGCTCTACGCAGACAGGCAATCTAGATCATCAGGGCTGACAGGGATATCACAGGCGTGTGTGGAAATATAATGGGGTTCTTTACCTTCCTCACATAGGAGACAGCATCCTCCTCGGTGTAAACCTCAGCACTCACACCACCCCGCCGGCGGCGTGCCT
Organism: Microtus ochrogaster; assembly: GCF_000317375.1. NCBI lineage: Eukaryota > Metazoa > Chordata > Mammalia > Rodentia > Cricetidae > Microtus > Microtus ochrogaster. The sequence goes on from NW_004949114.1 coordinate 1,411,167, forward strand.
TTACCACAGGGTTCGGGGGTGTTGGGGAGATCTCCTCATCATGGGAATCAGACTGTGAGTTTGACTTCTGCCGAGCCAGGATCTGCCTGTTTTCCTCCTGTGAGAGAAGAAAGGGAAGGTGAGAAATTGGCTGTCCTCTGAGTGTGGTGACTGAGACCATCATCCCAACCGCTCAGGAGGCTGACGCAGGAGGATCAGAAAATTCAAGGCCAGCCTGGATTGAAAGTGAGATCCTTGTCTCAAAAAGTCAGAAGAGATCTGGGGATGTAGTTCAATAGTAGAACAATACCTGCCTAGAATCTACCAATGAGGGGCTAGGGTGTGGCTCAGTGGTAGAGCAACTGCCTACAATCCCCCAGTGAGGGGCTGGGGTCATGGCTCTACACTAGAGCACTGGCTTAGCATGTCCAAGGCCCTTAACCATTATCTCCAAGAAAAGAAGACAAGACCACGCCAAGGAGCAACTGTCAGAGCAAGTCTCGCCTGCTCATGGAGACAGGGTCCCCAGGGTCTTCAGGATGAAGCAAGCGACTCACACCTCACTCTACAAGCTCCTCCTGATCATCATCATCCGTGGAGGACCTGCCTCCCTCAGATACCATTGATGTCTCTTCTCCTACTGCCCCTGGTGGTGAAAGTCATCTCTTCAGGACCTATAACCACTGTGGTTAGCCCTTCTCTCTACCATCCTTCCAGACAATGGTCCGTCTCCCATCAGGCCCTGGGCATCTCCACATTCCCTTACTCTCAAATGGGCAACTCTGAACAGCCACAATGCCCACCTCAGACCCTCTTCTCTTCATTCCTGTAATGAGAAAGCTTGTTTCTGAGCCTGATCCTGGTGCCTGATGCCAATCTCTGATATTCTGAGGCCATCACTGAGTGTTTTACACCCTATGGGGTACTCTACCCACCCTGAACCTTGGTCATCCACCCGTAGTCAACAGGACCAATCTGTCCTGCTTCACTCTGTCCCCACCATATGGCAATTCGCTGCTCCCTCTGATGGCTGCTCTGCCCCAGGGCCTTAGCGCTTGCTGATCTGGAGTCCTAGCATGCATCATGTGGCCCCACCTGCCATCTGGAGGCCTGTGTTCTATCATTACTTAAACTGCAGTGACCTACTGTCACAAAACAAATAGTGTTCCCTCTCTAAATCCATGTCCAACTCAAACCTCACCAAGAAATCCATTTCTCCACAAAAAAAAAAAAAATGTGTCTAAGGATAGGATTAAACAAGATCATAGATGATCTAAACAGACCCCCAAATCTGATGGGAATGTATCTGTAAAATCCAGGGAAGACAATATCAAGACAGGGAGAGGCCACGAGAAGATGGAGATAGAGATTGGAGTAACACACCTACAAGCTGCACTGTGGGACACTAGAACCACCAGTGGCAAGAAGGACCCTCCCCAGACCTCTGTGAGGAGCACAACCCTGTGACGCCTATCCTCAAGAGTCCTGGCCTCCACAGCCCTGAGGCTGCCTCAGAGATGCAGCTCTGGCTTAGGGAAAAACAGAGTACATGCTAGAGAGTTGCCCCCCTCTGCCCTTACCCCCAGGGAGCACGTGAGTTCCAGGAAGCTGGTTCTTGCTTAGGCTATGATCTGTCCTTCTTCATGTGTGCCTCACCCTGATCTCAATAGTGGTCACCTTCCCTGAACCTCCAGAGAGGGGTCTCAGTTGTGGAGAATGCTCAACCTGAACCCCAATTCTGCAGGGAGAAGTGGAGCCCAGAGGAGGTGGGCCACCCCTTTTACTCATTCATGCCCCTTCCCCACCTTCCTGACCCCTCATAGCTCTTTCAACAGCCCTACCCAGAGCACTCCCAGAACCCTGAATGCCCCACCACCATTCCTCTCCAGCTCCGTCAGGAGTCTCCTTAGTAGAACAAGATGGCAGGATGACCTTCGTTTTTCTTAGAGAGGGCTGTGATCATCCCACAGCCCACGGTGTCACCTCCTGTCCTCTATCAACTGCAGTCTGGAAATATTAAATGGATTTATAGAACTGAAGAGTTCCTATGTTGTTTGTTGTTGTTGTTGTTGTTGGATCATTTTTACAGTGCTAGCAATGGAACCCAGGGCTTGACACATGTTAAGTTAGCTCTCTACCACTGAGCCATGTTCCAGCCTCTCACTGGGGGATTCTAGGCAGGTGCTCTACCACTGAGCCACACCCCAGCCCCTCACTGGGGGATTCTAGGCAGGTGCTCTACCACTGAGCCACACCCCAGCCCCTCACTGGGGGATTCTAGGCAGGGGCCCTACCACTGAGTCACACCCCAGTCTCTCACTGGGGGACTCTAAGCAGGTAATCAACTGTAGTGATATTTCATTTGTATTTTATTTATTTATTTATTTTTAAAGATTTTATTTATTACATATACAATACAGTGTTCTGCCTCCATGCATGCGTGCATGCCAGAAGAGGGCACCAGATCTCATTTTAGATGGTTGTGAGCCACCATGTGGTTGCTGGGAATTGAACTCAGGACCTCTGGAAGAACAGTCAGTGTCCTTAACCTCTGAGCCATCTCTCCAGCCCCCTTCATTTGTATTTTAATAGATAAAACTTGCCTGAAGATCAGAGAGTAAAACAGCCCCACTGGTCAGCCTTACAGACCAGGAAATGGTGGCACACACTTTTACTCCCAGTAGTCTCACTAGTTTGCCATAGACCCAGGAGGTAGTGGTACACATCTTTAACCCCAGCCCCAGGGACGAATATAAAATGGAAAGAGACAGCTCTCAGACATAGTTTCATCCTGAGATTCCTGGAGGCAGGGTCTCCATTTCATACTGAAGTAGAGGTAAAAACCAATGGCTTGCTGTTTTGCTTTTTTGACCTTCAGGTTGAACCCCAATATCTGTCTCTGGGCTTTTATTAGTCATGCTACAATCCACCACTGAACCATGCCTCTAGCCCTATGTTTGTTTTTATTTTGAAACAAGGTCTCACTACGTTGCCCATGCTGGTCTTGAACCCATAATCCTCCAGCCTCAGCCTCTGAAATAGCCAGAGTTACTTCTCATCCTCTTCCCCACAACCCTCGTGACTTTTCTCAGCTCTTGAAACATCCCCAATCCAGAGCCCTTCCTGTGTCATCAACATGACACGGTCTTCTACCAGATTGGAGGCCCCTGGATTCCCCCAGGGCATCATCGGTGGGGGTGGAACTTGGTTGGTTCATTGATGGACTGGTTGCCTTTTCACCAATGCCTTCGAATTGTCTGTCTGTGTTTAACAGTTCCAGACAGAACCCACCCAGTCAAAGGCTGAGACCACAGCTCCAAGATGGCCATCTTTAGATACATAGTATGTAGAATCCTGGAAGGTGACGGCAGGGCCAGGCAAAGCCAAGGCTGGGTCCCTTCCTGTGGTTCTAAATCTCCTGCCATAACTTAGAAAGAAAGAAAGGCTGACTGTGAGAACTCAAGGTACCTTCGCTTCCTGCCGGCTATGAGGTTTGTAACAACCTAGGCTGTCCCTGTGGGGGCAGGATTAGGGGTGTGGCTCAGACAGAATGCTTGCTTTCAGAAGGCCCTGGGTTCCATCCCCAGCACCACGTAAAGCCGTGCACCTGAAATCCCAGTACTCAGAAGGTGAAGGAAGGAGAATCGGGAATTCAAGGGCAGCCTCCATTACATAGCAAATTCAGAGCCAGCTTGAAATATACATGAGATCCGGTCTAAAACAAAAACAGGACCCTAACATGGAAAATTCCAGCTGACCTTTGTGGGAACTGGAGCATAAGAGACCTTGTCAAACAGACCTGAGCAGGCATAGCTGCCCCAGGGGTGCCAGCGCTCAGCCAAGCCCCGCCAGCACTGTCTACAACTCCCAACCTCGTCTTTCTGACATGTGACAGCTGAGGCCCACTCCTCCCAGAGATGGGTGCACCGGGCTACCTGCCACTCTAAACGAAGGTTCCACATCTCCACCTATTGGCATGGCTAGGAGACGGGGTCCATCACCCACCCTGGCACTTGATCACCCTGACTGGCTGAATCTCAGTGCCTCGGATCAGTGTATCCTGAACACCCAGCCAGAAAACCACAAAGAACGTTCTACAAAGCTGTTTAAAAATATCTCTTACAGAATTTCCCGCAAGAACACAGCTGGTGGGTGAGGCCCCTCCCCTCCCTCCAGACACTCCACTCTAACGATAGTACATTAAGTATGCGCATATATAAAATCGACACCACTGAGGGGAATGGGAGAGATGCCTGCCATCAAAAAGTAGCAGGAGATTCCTGGGAAAAGGACAGGCAACCCGGGAGTGGGATCCAGGACAGACGTGGGCTTCCCTGGCTTCAGGAAAGGAGTGGTGTGCCCTGCAGAACCCCTGGAACACAGTGGAGCCCAGAGCAGACCCCATATGAAGATGGTAGGACCAAAAACCAGACCCTGGGCTGGCCCTGCACCCGCTCCAGCTCCATAGGCTCACATTGCTTCTCTTGGCTTAGTTTTTATTATGGAAATGTTCAAAATAATACAAAAGTATGACTAACCAAACACCCAGAGCCCAGATCTACCCAGGATCAAAGGAGACCCATTCCTCTTCCACCTCCCCCCCCTTAGTCACACACACACCCGAAGAGAACCTAACACTCCACCACATAATCTGAAGGAGCAACATGTCATGAGGAAAATGAAATTCTGCTTGCCAGTTTGTTAACATAAACGACATCAAAATAAATAATGTATTGCAGAAACGATACCTCCACTACCACACCCCCCCAAACCAGGCTTCGTGAGGAAGGATGGTTTATCCAATGTGGCAGAAGTTTACGTCCCAGTATATCCAGCAGCACAACATCTAATGGGCAGCTCTTCTATGCTTTTGAAAGCCCTGTTCTGGATGGCCTCAGGATCTTTATCACACACACACACACACACACACACACACACACTACATTGGAAGGTGAAGATCTGGAGAAATCCCAGCAACAGTCAGGCCTGGTAGAACATGCCGTGCCTGTCATCCCAACACTGTCAGCACTGGGGAGGCTGAGGCAGAAAAACCATGAGTTTCAGGCTAACCTGAGCTGCACAGCAAGACCCTATCCCAAGAAACAGAACAGCAGGGTGGGGAGAATGTAGCTCTATTGGTAAAGTGTTTGTTTAGCATACATGAGGAGCTGGGTTTGATCCCAGGCACCTCATAGACAGAGAATGATGGAAGACACCTATAATCCTAGCCCTCCACGGGGCCTGTTCTACATAGTGAGTTCCAGAATAGCCAGGGGTATGGAAAGAGACATTGTCTCAAAAATCAAAAATGAAAAGCAAATAAACGAAAGAAATATACAAGTACAGAAAGGGGCTCCAAGAACAAATTATATTCTTGTAGGAAACATCTGGATTGCAGGATGCTCCAACCCTCCTACTCCATTTAACTCATCCAGAGGAGTGAGTACCTGAGGGCAGCTGTGAGGGGAGCCTCCATCCATGCCCTCGGGATGAAGGCTGGACCTCCTGGACACTGAAAGGAGACTGGCTCAAGAGCCCTGTGGTATGAATGCAGCCCCCAGCCTTAGTGCCTGACTCATCTCTACATCCCATGCCTTCCCCGCACAGTGAAACACGTTGTCTATGCCCATTCTCTACAGACCTACCATGCACCAGGCTTGGTGAGCCTACTCCCACTCAGAGTTGAACTGTAGGTGGGGGCAGTGTGTGCTCCACTGGTACTGGCTACCTCATCTCAGGCAGAGCCTGATGCTCTAGAACCTCAGGCCAAGCAACATCACACTGTCCTGTTGCCTTGACAACCAACCTTAGCATCTCTGAGCTAACTGCTATTCTCTTCTATCTCTCCCCGTCAGAACGAATCAACAATTAATCCTGGAAATACCTTGTACACTCAGATGGGTCATTGCTGAGGCGTGTGTGTGTGTGTGTGTGTGTGTGTGTGTGTGTGTGTGTGTGTGCGCGCGTGCACATGAGGCGGTCAGAAGACAACCTAAGCTCTTGCTCTCAGGTGCTGTTCACTCTTTTTTCTGTTTTGTTTGAGACTATGTCTCTCCCTGGCCTGGAACTCATCAAGCAGGCCAGGCAGGCTGCCCAGCAAAGCCAGCCGTCTCAGCCTCCTCAGTGCTAGATTGCAACAGTCCATAACCAAGGGTTCTGGAAACTAAACTCAGATCCTTACAGTTACAAGCACTTTTATCAACTGAGCTATATCTCCAACCCTACTACTGGTCTTTTGCTGTTGTTTTGGTTTTATGGTTGGTTTGTTTAGTTTGAGACAGGGTCTCATGCAGCCCAAGTTGGCCTCAGACTTACTATGTACTTCAGGTTGGCTTTCAACTCCTCCTGCCTTGGGCTGTGGACTGCCGGGATGACAGATGTGTGCTAGCCACCCAGTTTATCTGAGCAGGCAGAAGCTGTGGGTAACGATCCCCTCCACAGAAACCACCAAGCACACTCATTAGCCATTCCCACCTAGACCAGGACTCCTAGCGAGTTATGTCTTCTGTGACCCGAGTGACAGGCTCTGGGCCTTTGTTTTTATAAGTGATTAAAAATAACAACTGTGAATGATATACATACAGCACAAGGATAGAACTCTGAGAGTGATTTCATTGATATAAAACCTCTGTCCCTGCCTTCGATGGCAGATTTTCCTTTTCTGGAAACTTCATTTCAATGAAGTCATTCACACGTGGTCTCCTGTGCCTGTCTGGCTTCTTTCACTAAGTTTTGTATTTCCAGAGTCCATCCATCATTACAGTCTATCGGTGCTTTTTTCCTTTTGGGGCTGACTAATATTCCACTATGCAGGTCTAACCACAGTTTGTTTGGTCCTTCGTCTACTGGTGAATCTGAGCTACCGTGAGCAATATTGCTGCAAGCATCCGTGCACAGAGAGATGTGTCTGGATACCTGACTGCCTTCAGAGCTTCGGGTATTCTCTCAGATGCAGAGATGTGCCACGCGTGCAATAAAGAAGGTTCCTTTTTAAAATTACATTTGTTAACTTTTAAATTATATTTATCACTTTTTAAAATGACATTTACTTGTAGGGGAATGAGTATGCATGCTGCAGCATATGTATGTGGGGGGTCACAGGACAACGTGGGGGAGTTGGTTCTCTCCTTCCATCCCAGAGACTGAACTCAGGTCATGAGGCTTGGCTGTATTCACTTTTACCCACTGAGTAATCTTGCCAGCCCCAATCAACGTCCCACTTTTTGAGGAACTGCCGGACTCTTCTCCAGCAGTTATACTGTTTTTTATATCAGAAACATTGTGAGGCTCCAATTCGTCCACCCTGTCACCAACATGATTTTTTCTGGTGTTTTGTTTTCAATATGGCGGACAGGAGTTGATCTTTGTATGCCTTGACTTTGTGAGAACAATGAGACTCAGATGTTGGTATAACCTGGGGCAGAGACAGAAGGCCCTGTCTGGACAAGACCCCAAGAATCCTATAGAATTGTCCCCAAAGGGACAAACCTGCCACCTGGAACCAATGACCCTTAGCAAGGGAAGAAGTAGAGAGAGACACGAATCTTCCCTATGTGGGGCTCCAAGGCGTGTGGCCAGTAACTCCTAGGAATGTCTAAAGGTCCAACTTAGAGCCGCTTCCAGCAATATGGCTCCCCTCATTCCTCTACCCACTTCTAAAGCATTCTTACCCAAATGATTCGTGGCTTTGAGACAGACAAACTGACCTGAGTCTCTATGCGATTTTGTTTAGGAAGAGGTTATTATAAAATGGTGTTAAAGAAACAGTTCTCATGGGTCAGCAAGGCAGATTAGTGCCTAAAGGGGCTTGCCACCAAGCCTGACAACCTGAGTTCAGTCCCTGGGACCGACATCTTTGAAGGAGAGAACCAATTCCTGCAAATTGTCCTCTGACCTCTATCTGTCTGGCTGGGTCAGCAGTTGCGTGAAACCCACCACTGTACCCAACCAGTCTTCCCTCGGTGGGGTCTTTTCTTAGCTACTCTTTTTGCTGTTGCCTGCAGTGGGGACTAAACCCAGGGCTTCATGCTTGCCCAGAGGGCTTCATGCTTGCTGGGCATGCGCTCTGCCGCAGAGTGCCTTGTACACTCTTTCTACCTTGGTCATTGGGAGAGCAGGCAGAGCTGGTGGTGACACAGAGGAGACAGTAGCAGCTCCAGAGCAGAAGTGATGACCCAGGTAGTTCCAGGGGCAATGGTAGCAAAGGAATGTCTGAAAAGCTTAGAGGCCAGGGGCAGAAATCAGGAAGCACGGGCTCCAGTTACAGAACTCCGAGGAATTGCTAAGGCCCAGAGGCTGAGAGTCCTGACACCCAGGACCCAAGAGCTCTAACACTCACAGCCAAGGCCGGTTCCGCAGAGATACCAGCAGACACTGCTCTCTGGTGCTACTGCCCCCCTGTGGCAGCAACCGGTAGAGGTTGAGGGGGGTACAATAGCTGCTAAAAGGAGAGATTAAAGCCCAGATCAGAGAGCCACCAAGCGTGAACACCTCAGAACCATCCCTGCTCTCGCTGTAGGGCTCTGAGATGCTGCCTCTGCCCACCCAGCCTCTAGGCTTTAGGTGCCCAAGAGCCCAGGATGGCTAGTCACCTATCCACAATTCCAATCTAGGTAGAGCAGGACCCCCAGGCAACTCATTTGTACCAGCAGGTGTGCTTTATTTTATTGAGTATAAGCCCCACTCTGTCTCCGAAACACAGCGTCAGACTACTGCAAATACCAGTGGAGAAAGTGAACAAACGAACGAATGAATGAATGAATGAATGAATGAATAGGCAACATTCTGCATCACATATGCCTTCACAACACAAGCTACCCCTCAAGCCATCCAGCTACCCTGTGATGAGGGGGGTCAGGAATGAAGATGCGGGGGTCACAGTGGCCCCCCTGTAAGGGACTCCTGAAAGTCCTTCCAGGATGAGTGAGAATTTACAAAAGAAAAAAAAAAGTGTCACCTCAAATCAAGACATGGGTGGCAATGGCTGAGTCATAATGGCCTTGGTTATGTGACGGAGGCAGTGACGAATTCTGGTTTCATGGGTCCTTAGTGCAGCTGTGATGAGACAAATCACCATTGCCAGATCCAATAGGAAACATCTAGATATTCACGGGTCTGTCTGTGCCTACCAGTGGCTCCACTCCCCTAGGTCCTCCCTTGGGGACCCTAGATACAAGCACACACCATCACAAACACATTACACGACTGGTCTCGGCATCTCAACAGACAGGGGTCAAGCTGAGCAGGATACAGGTGCTCCAAAACATCAAAGCCGCGGGTTTCTGGAGTCATCAGGAGGAAGAGGGCGGGGCCGAGTGCCAGGCAATCTCTCCCAGCCTTGACTCCTGCTTGGCCTCTGGCCAGTACCAGCATACTCCCCTGAAACCCCTCTTCCCACTTAAGGGTTCTGGACTGCCTCTGGCTTTTCAGACACCCCCCCTTCCTGTCTCCCGTTTTTACACTAAAGCAGGACAGTGAAGGTCAAGGGTTAGAGCAGGCTTTCCCAGCCAAAGGAATTTTCCTAACAAGTGTGGGAACGCATTTCCAGAAAGCTCCTTCAGAATTTACCCAGGAATGAAGTGGAGTGGGGGAAACTTCCCCATCCTGCCCCCAGGGACCAGTCCACTTCCTGGGCTCTGAATGGTGTTCTCGGACTTAGTTGACCACAGTCTTCCTACATACGCAGGACAAAACCACAGACAAAGCAAACATACTGACCGGACAGGCTGGACTCAGCAGAGGTTTTACCTTCCTAAAAGATGCCAGCACACCCTTGAGGGCCATTCAGAATTCCTCAGTCCCATCAACTCCAGCTGCCTACTTCCCTGACCCGGGGGGCAAGATTCCACAGGGTCAGAGAGAGGCCATTCCTGAGGGGAGACATCCCAACTTCACAGGGCATCCACCTGGGAGAGCCTGGGGAGCCACTTGTGGGCAAGGTCCCAGAGGGGTTCTCCATAGAAGCTCAAGGCTATGCATCTGCACTCTGAAGCTCCAGGTTTAAAGGAGGGGCTGAGGGTTTGAGGACTTGGGTCGCCTCAAATCCTACCAGGGTAGGCTAGTCACTGATTCTGGAAGGAATCCTGAGAACCTCTGGGATACAGCATGGGAAGTTACAAGGGAATCAGCCCATGTGAGCACTAAGAATAGAAAAGAAATGCAATGCCTCAAGCATTTATGAAGCACCTACTGTATACCAATCCTCGCATAGAAAACACAACGAAGATGCAGCTAGAGAAGAGGTTCATGCCCCATCTTTGGAAGGAGTCAAGGAGTGTTTCTAGGAAGGGGAGATCTCTAAATGGACCCGATTTCAGCTGTCACCTTGAAAAGAAGCACCATGGGCAGGGGATGCCCAACTAAGCAGTTCTGAGTCACACAGGGCCATCTCCTTCCTCCATCTGAGACACATGGAAAGTTTGTGGTTCTGATCCCCCCCTCATAGGACCACTCTGGCCAGATGGTGGTCACTTAGCCTCCTAAGAGGCAGGTTTGGTTGCTCGGAGTGCCATCCTTGCTTCACTATGTAATGAGTGTGTGAGGAAGCATGTGTGTGTGGTGTGGTGTGTGCGTGCGTATGCTGGGGATGGAACCCAGGGTTTTCCGCTTCTGATTTTAATGTTTCTCATTTGTTTTATTCTACTTTGGGGGAAGAGATAGGATCTTTCTATGAAACCCAGGTTAGACTCAAACTTGAAGTAACTCTCCTGCCTCAACTTCTCAGAAACAGAAATTGCAGAAATGTGCCAAAATGGTCTGGCATGTCTGGACTCTGCTCTGCTATTCTGTTCTATCTTGACTTCTCAGGTTACCCTTGGGGGCTCATCAGTGTCTTCCTTCTATATGGAATTTAACTTAGAAATAGGGTATTTGGAGCTTCTGGGCTGAGGGATGAGTCTTTGAAGTGGTAACACCTGAGCACATCAAGGAGCTTGTGCAAAATCTGTAAGACTATTAATAGTAAAAATGAGGGCTGGCTAAGGATGTAGCTACACTGTGCAACAGTTGCCTAGAATCCCTCACTGAGGGGCTGGGGTGTGACTCAGTGGTAGAGCACCTGCCTAGAATCCCCCAGTGACGGGCTGGGAGTGTGAGTGAGTTCTGTCCCTGGTATGCACATAACAAGCCAGATATAAAGGCACATGTTTATAATCCCAGTGCTAGGAAGTGGAGGACAGGAAGATCCCAGGGCTCACTGGCCAGCCACCTTAGCCAAATCTGGAACTCTAGGTCTCAGTGAAGAGACTCTGTCTCAAAAACTAATGTAAGAAAGAATACCTGAGACTTAACTCTGACTACCACATGCATGTGCACCGACACACACATAAAAATTAAAACAAAATAGGGCCTCATAAGGGATCAGCTAGTGAAGTGCTTACTGTGCAAGCCTGAAAACATGAGTTTGGGGGCTGGAGAGATGGGTCAGTGGTTAAGAGCACTGACTGTTCTTCCAAAGGACCTGGGTTCAATTCCCAGCACCCATATGGCAACTCACAACTGTCTGAAGATCCAGTTGCAGGGGATCTGACACCTTCACACCAATGCACATTAATAAAACCATATAAAATATTAAAAAAGAAAAAAGAAACACGAGTTTGATCCTTGGAACCCATGTAAAGATGAAAGGAGACAAGAACATGGGAACAAAGTCACAAAACCAGAGATGATAAAGGAAAATAAATGGGAGACTTAAACCAATCAAATCAATTACATTAAATGCTTATGGCTGGCTATAAATGAGGTAATACATATATATGTACACATGTATATGCCTATATAGTAATGAACAGGACTTATTATTTAAATTGTAGGTAATATTAACACACCAGTTCAATGGTAGACATTATTGTATTAGACTTAAAAACCTCAAGTCAAGCCAGGAGTAGTGGTATTCACACCCATAATCCTAGCACCTGAGAGGCTGAGGCAGGAGGATCATGTGTTCTAGTAAAAACTAGAAATGGGGATGTGACTCAGCTGGCAGAAGTCTCGCATACACTGAGTCCTGGGTTTGATCCCCTGAACCACATAACACAGGGTGATGTTGGAAGCCACCATCTCAGCATTCAGAGGTGGAGGCAGGAGGATCAGGAGTTCAAGGTTATCTATCCTCAGCCACATAGTACATGTGAGAACAGCAATGGCTACAACAAACACTGTCTCAGTAAATAAAGATAGATAGATAGATAGATAGATAGATAGATAGATAGATAGATAGATAGATGATATAGATGATAGATAGGTAGGTAG
>NW_004949114.1:1424268-1430745 GCF_000317375.1 Microtus ochrogaster
CACAGTGAGACTACAAAAAAAAATTAATTTCAAAAAAATAACACAAAGTGCCACAACCCTGAACTCTCAGGGCTGCAGAGTGCTCCACCTGACCTCCTCCGGAGCACGGGAGGAGTCACCAAAGCAACACTATGATCAGTCAGAAAGCATAATGAACTGAATTGAAAAGGTGTGGAGTCATTCAGCACTCTTGGACCACAATGAAGCCAGGCCTGAATAACAAAGATCTCTGGAAAGTTCCCAGATATTGCAAAAATTAAACAAGAAAAAGCCTAACAAATGAAACAAAGATTAAGTCTCTAGAGAGATGGAAACTCTCTTGAGCTGAGTAAAGCAAGGAAGAAGAAATCCCCAGGATTAAGATGTGTAGAACAATGCCAAAACAGGAACTGTGCGGACTTCAATGTTTCCTTTCAAAAAAATTAAAGTACTATTCTGACATTTCACCTTTAGAAGCTTTGAAAAGGATACAGCCCAATACAACAGAAAGAAGGAAATCATAAAAAATAAGAGCAAACTCAACAACATTAAATGAAAAAAAGCCAGGCAGTGGTAGCACACGCCTTTAATTCTGGCACTTGGGAGGCAGAAGCAGGCGGATCTCAGTGAGTTCGAGACCAGCCTGGTCTACAAAGGGAATTCCAGGACAGCTAGGGCTGTTACACAGAGAAACCCTGTCTTTGAGAACAAATAAATAATAAATTTAAAAAGGCTCTAGAGAGTGGGTGTACTTCCTGGAAAAGAGCACTCAGGGGCTAGAGCAATGGCTCAGTGGTTAAGAGCACTAGCTGCTCTTGCAGTTGATCTAGGTTCAGTCCCCAGCACCCACGTGGCCGCCCAGTCATCTGTAACTCCAGTTCCAAGGGATCCAATGCCCTTTTCTGGCCTCCAAGGATACCTGGCATGCACGTGGTGCACAAGACATACATGCAGGCAAAACACTTGTACACATAAAGTAAACTTTGAAAGAGAAAAATATTAGAACCGATAATCCTCTAGACGGGCTGGTTAATAACAACAAAAAGGCACTAATGACCGATATCAAGTATTAACTGTGGGCGGAGCTGAAGTTAAAGGCAGTTGTGAGCCACCTGACGTGAATGCTGCTCTTCGGGAGGACCAGAGTTTAACTCCCAACATCCACATTAGGGGGCTCACAATTGCCTTTAACGTCAGCTCCAGCGGATTCAGCACCCTCCTCCGGCCTCCACAGTTCCCCAAAGGCATATGCACACACACGCACAATACGCATGAATAAAAAACAAGTAAATAGAAATTACTGTTTCACAATGGATGAAACACTGGGCCAGCAAGATGGCTGACTGGATAAAGGCACTTGGTGTACAAGCCTGGCAATCTGAGGGCTATCCCGGAACCTACACACGCTGGTTGTTTTAACTCCTGATTTGACATAGCTTAAAATCACCTAGAAAAGGTCTCAGCGAGGAATTGCCCATATCAGGTGGCCTGTCTTGATTTTGCTAATGTAGGCAGGGAAAGACACACCCATTGTGGGTGGTACCATTCTCTGGATTTAGGTCAGCGGTTCTCAACCTTCCTAATACTGCGAACCTTTAATACAGTTGCTCATGTTGTGGTCCAACCATAGTGTTATTTTCATTGCTACTTCATAACTTTAATTTTGCTACTGTTGTGAATAGTACTGTGAAGCTGTGTTTTCCGATGGTCTTAGGGGACCCCTGTGAAAGGATCGTTTGACTCCTCCCAAAGGGGTCCAGACCCACAGGTTGGGAACCACTAGTTTAGTTCAATAGAGAAGACAGGTGACCTGGGGGAGCACGCCTTTAATCCCAGCACTCGGGAGGCAGAGGCAGGCTGATCTCTGTGAGTTTGAGGCTAGCCTGGTGTACAGAGCAAGTTTTAGGACAGGCTCCAAAGCTACACAGAGAAACTCTGTGTCGAAAAACAAAAAACAAAACAAAACAAAACAAAAAAGCTTTTAATCCCAGAACTCAGTAGTAAGAGAAGAGAGATGTCTGTGAGTTCAGCCTCATTTATGTAGTGGAGTTCCAGGCCAGCCAGGACTACATGGTGTAGAGAAAGCTAGCTGAGCACTAAACATGCATGTATTCATTTTTTCTCTCTGCTCCTGGATGCGATAAAACTAACCACCCTTCCATCTCTGCATAGGCACGCGCGCGCGCGCGCGCACACACACACACACACACACACTCATACCGAATACTGAGCAATCACACACTGAGCAATCACTGGAAGGGATGTCCCCACAGAACAGATGACAAGTAGAAAAACACACAAAATATGAAACTGCCACTGCCACATGGCCACACACAAAATCTAAAGATTGTTTTTAAATAACATAAGAGGGAATGGTGGGGGGTGGCTCGGTTGGTAAGAGCACTAGCTTTGAAAGGCTTGGATTCTGTATTTGAATCCCTACCACCCACGGAAAAAGCTGGCCGTTGCTGGGTGTGGTGGTTCAAAACCAACATTCAGGAGGCAGAGGCAGGTGGATCTCTGAGTTTGAGTTTAGCCTAGTCTACAAATCAAGTTCTAGGACAGCCAGGGCTAGACAGAGAAGCCAAATCTTGAAAAACAAAAACAAAAAACCAAGCAAGTTGGGTGGGACCATGGGCACATCTGTAACCCCAGTTCTGGGGCTCACTAGCTCCAGGGTGAGTGGAAGCCCCTGCCTCATGGGACTAAGGTGAAGGGTGATGGAGAAGGACACCCTACATCTGGTGGAGAACACACATGGTTCTACACCATAAGAAACACACATATAAACAACAACAACAAGATTAAATAACACCTAAGGTGGAGGTGGGAGACTTTAAAGGGTGTTATATCTTCTCTTTAGCTCTGAACTTAATTTTTTTTTCCTTTATAGCCATGGGTGATTTTATTTGTTTTATGCTTTGATTTGTGTTGTGATATTTGCATGACAGGGTCTCCCTGTGTAGCCCAGGCTGACCTTGATTTCCTGGTCCTCCTGCTTCAGCCTCCTGAGTGCCAGATGACAGGCGTGTACCACCAAACCAGGCTCATGAATTCTTTTATTTATTTATTTATATTTATTTATTTTTGTTTCTTGAGACAGGGTTTCTCTGTATAGTTTTGGAGCCCATCCTGAAACTCAATCTGTAGACCATGCTGGCCTCGAACTCACAGAGATCTGCCTGCCTCTGCCTCCCAAGTGCTGGGATTAAAAGCATGCGCCACCACCACCTGGCTCATGAATTCTTTGTAGATGTTTTTGGGGGTGCTGGGAAGATGGCCCAGGCAGTAAGTGCTATGGCTAAAGCATGAGAGCCGGCATGTAGATCCCCAGCACAGCTGTCAACCCAGCTCTAAGGAGGCAGAGGTGGGCAAATGCCTGGAGCTCAAGAACTAGGGAGCCCAGCTGAATAGGTGAGAAACCCTGGGGAGACACACTAAAGAAGATACCAAACATGACCTCTGACCTCCACACACAGGGGCACATATCATAGGCACCCGTGTGCACAGGTGCACATGAACACACACACATACAAATTAATTAAATAATAATTTTAAATATATTTTTAAGTGTTTAGGGAGTGACTCGGTGTTTCAGAGCACTTACTGCCCTTACAGAGAACGGCAGTTCTGTTCCCAGCACCCACATTGGGTGGCTCACAAATGCCTGAAACTCCAATCCCAAGGTATTTAGCGCCCTCTTCTGGCCTCCAAAGCCATCTTCACTTGTGTGGCATACACATGCCGACACACATAGTTAACAATAGCAATAAAAATAAATCTTAAAAAAAACATTTTGATAGTTTATGTCCATTGACCAAGTGCTATTTACTAGTTTGTTTTCAGAATAGGGGCAGAGCCAAGGCTTTTCACAGCCAACACTCCTATGAGCCCAGCTCCCCGCAGTCAGTATGAACCCCGTGGGTGTCGCACTTCCCTCAAAGTTCGCCCTGCACCCTTTCTCGCACCTGCACATCCACACCATGTGCACATCACCTCCCCATCCCACCCGTGCCTCACCTGCCCCCACCTCCGGCCCTCTTCAAGAGTGAGCCCCCAAACCACAGAGGCCAGAGCGAGAGCACCTTCCTGAGGCATCTGACAGAGAAGAACAGCGCGCCCCAGGCCCAGCATCGTTAGCGCCAGCCGGAGTGCCATCCCCGTGGTGAGTTGGCAGAAGGGGTGCAGCTGTGCCTCTCTGGGGTCTCTCCGTCTCCATGGCCTCCTCCAGGACTTTGACCATTGTCCTGGTGAGCGACCAGACTGACCCGAAGGAGTGAACAAGAAGACTGCCCTCGCAACCAGGGGATCCACTGAACTAAAGCCCAATGTGCTTGCATTTTCTGATGATTTTTATGAATTTCAGATACTCAGACTGTGGGATTTTATAATTTCATATCAGCGGATGACGTATGCTTTTATAGCCCGGTCTTCTCCTCAAAGAGGGGACAGGCCTGGTTTCCTTTATACTAATCGGGAAGGCTGTCAGATTAACCCAGAGCATTAACTGTATCACTGTGTATTGTAATGAGTTCTTTTCAGCTTTTGGTGCTGACTGCAGTCGAGCCGGCCGCATTTCACACAATATCAAGCATTATAGAGAAGATGGGAGTTTTCTTCTTTGTGTAGCTCTTTTAACACTATTTTACTACAGAAATTATTTTAGAGTTTTTTAAATTTACTTAGTATGGATATAGTGTTCTGGGCACAAGATCTCATTATAGATGGATGTGAGTCATCATGTGGTTGCTGGGAATTGAACTTAGGACCTCCGGAACAGCAGTCAGTTCTCTTAACCTCTGAGTCATCTCTCCAGCCCCTACTTTAGAGTTTTTGTATAGACTTTAGTAGTCTGTTTCAATAAGCTGTGTAATTTTTTTTCAGTGTAGTTAAACCCATGTTGAAAAGTACATAAATTTTTATCATCATCAAAAAAACCCCATTTTGATAGGTTATGTCCATTGACCAAGTGCTATTTACTAGTTCGTTTTCAGAATGGGGGCAGAGCCAAGGCTTTTCACTGCTCTGTATCAGGAAATCACTCAACACTGCCCCTGCCTACCCCTCCATGCATGATGGATGACTGTCTTAAACAGAAGAACAAGGTTCATTCTTTTGAGCTAGGCATGGTAGATGCATGTGTGTAGTCCCAGCACTCAAGGCCTACGGCAGGAGGATCATGAGATAGGCTACACAGTAAGACCCTGTTTCCAAAAAAAAAAAATGGACACTATGGACTAGAGACAGTTCAGCAGTCGAGAGCACTTATTCTTGCATTGGACCAGCACCCACATCTAGCAAGTTAAAACTGTCCATAACTCCAGTTCCAGGGACTCTGATGCCCTCTTCTAACTTCCACAGGCACCATATACGCACATGGTACACAGACATACACGCAAGCAAAATACTCATACCCATAAAATAAAATAAATCTCAAAAATTAAAAATACACATAGTAATGAAAAATAGTGGGAGTTGCTTCGGGTCAGAGCTATGTGATTACAGGAGGCACCCATGAAAAGTGTTTGTTTAATACCAGATGGCTCACAGGTGCTCCAAAGCAAGCCTCAGCCTGTATGAGGCTCCCCACATTCCCATCTGGTCTCCAAGACACCAAGACAAGGGATAGTTAAATGACCTCAGGTGACACTCGACAATACTCTGGACAGAGAGATACAGTAAAGAGAATGGAGTCACTGCCTGGGAGGGAAGCTGCATACAGCAATGGCTCCTGCCAAGACTCCTGGCCGGCCAGCCAACCCAGCCTGAGGAAGAACCCAGAAGAGGGGCTGGGGAACACAGAGGGGTGTCCTTCACAGAGGAGCCAGCCATGAGGGCCTCTGTCCTCAGAACAGTAGGACTAGAGTGTTGAAGTAGCCTGTGCTTATAACCCTCACATTTTGCTGAGGCAGGGGGATTGTAAGTTTGAGGTCAGCCTGTGAAACATAGTATTACCTACCACAGAGAAAAAGAGGTGGGGAAGGGGGGAAGGGAGGGAGGGGGAGTGTCCTTCTTCCCATCAAACATGTCAGGGGTATATTCTTCCATCCACTCTACAAGTCAGGCATTCAGATCAACGTGGACCCAAACTACACATCCACATCACCTGCATGGTCAGAGCTATTTGTCTTTTTTAAATGTATGTGTGTAGCTATGTGTATGCATGTGTGTATGTACACATGTATTACACAGGTGAAGCGTGTGTGAGGCCAAAAGAAGGCACCAGATCCCAGGAGACTGAAGTTACAGATAATTATAAACCACCAATGGGGGTGCTGGGAATCGAACCCAGGTCTTACGGAAGAGCAACCAGTGTTCTTAACAGTTGAGTCAGCTGTTCACTTCCTCACTGGGATCTGGGGGCTTGAAGCCTAGGCTAGGCTGGCTGATCACCAGACCTCAAAATGGTTTCTATAACCAGACCTCAGCTAGGCATAGCGGTGCAGGCCTGGAACCCCAGCCCTGAAGAAAAGGAACCAGGAGGACTATGCAGGTATA
>NW_004949114.1:1431206-1439366 GCF_000317375.1 Microtus ochrogaster
CCCAGCCCCTCACTAGGGGATTCTAGGCAGGTGCTCTACCACTGAGCCACATCCCAGCCCCTCACTAGGGGATTCTAGGCAAGTTCTCCACTGCCCAGCTATGCCCCTAACTCCTCACTGGAGGTACACAGATAAGAGCTCTCCCTCTGATCCATGCCCTTAGGGAAATTGTAAGTGAGCTCTCTGCCATGGAGTCCTAGCCCTGCTTCCCATGGTCTTGACAAATCCTGAGACATGGGGACATCACTTCCTTGGAATTCCAAGGGAGGACTTGATGCAACTTTGCCCAGGGAACCTACCAAGAGTACCGGGGTCACTCACCTTCTCCAGCTTCTCAAAGTGCTCCCGAAGGAATCGCAGCGGCCGGTCAGGCTTGGCAACACAGAGGTGCACAATGCATTCTTTGAGCACCTGCTGGATGCCATGCTTCTGCACGTACATCTCGCATCCTTTCAGAGAGTCCTCGTCCTCCGAGTGGAAGCAGGATGGGGAAGCCATGGTCAGAATGTCTTCTACAGTCCTGTGAAGGAAAACTAAAATCAGCTTTAGGAGGAACCAGGGAAGCCAGACTGTTCTGCTGGTATGCTCTATGGAGTACATGTGGGCTGGGCCTGGTGGTGCAAGCCTGTCGTCTCAGCTACTCTGAAAACTAGGGCAGAGGATCGTGAGTTCAAGGCTCACCTAAACAGGATCAGCCTATACAACTTAGTGAGAACCTGTCTCAAAAGAAAAAAGGACAAAGAAGGCGGGGGTAGGGCTGGGGAATGTGGCTTAGTTGGTGAGTGCTTGCCTAGCATGCAGGTTTCATCGCCAGGAGCAAAGAAATCCTCCCTGGTGATGCATGCCTGTAACCCTGATCCTACTCAGGAGGTAGAGACGTGAAGATAAGGAGTTTAAAGCCAGCCTGGTCTGCATACAACTTTGTCTTTAAAGGGGGGGGGCACTGAGAGGATGGCTCATTGAATAAAACACTTGCGGCCCATGCACGAGGAGAGGAAGTCAGATCTCTAGCACCCGCGAAAATGCCAGGTGGGCTTGGTGGCCTACAATCCCAGTGTGTGGGAAGTGAACCCAAGAGATCCCAGGGGCAAGCTGGCTACCTAGACTAGCTGAACTAGTGAGCTCTGAGTTCAAGGAGGAAGCCCTGACTCAATACATAATGTGGACAGTGATCACTGAAGGCACCCAACACCAAACATGGACCTTCTACACATGTACATGCATTATATGCATCTGCACACTCATGTGAACACGCATAGGCATGTACACACACACAACTGAATTTTCAAAAATCCCAGAGGGTTGCACATCAGCAGTAGAGGGCCTGCCCAGCGGGTACGATGTTTTGCTAATGATTAGGCCCAGTGAAGGGTGTATGACACCAGAAACCATATTTGTCAAAGGCCTTTCTCGGATGAGTGGGTTCAGCCCTTCCTTACCTCTGAACAAATTCTTGCAGAGATGGAAAAAGATCAAGTACAATTTGTATACGGTACGCTCTCCATTTCTGGGAAATTTGAGGTGGAATAAGTTGGATGTCTGGAGCCCCCACTATGGGAACCATGCTGTCGGATGGTTTCATTTTCATCCACCCCCTCCCCTTTTTAAGGACACCGATGTGGAATAGAGATGTTGTCACGATCTAAGGCCACAGCGGGGGCAGTTGGGGCGGGAGGGGGAGGTGCTGTCAAAGGATTGAGGTGACTTGTTTCATGGGGAAAGGAAAGGGGGTAAGGAAAACAATGGAACAGAGCTGGGGGCGGTGGGAGGGGGCTTGGAAGACAGTAATAGAGGCCCAAAGGCTCTAGAACGCATCAGTGTGTGCCCTGCGCAAGGTTGAGTCACAATGTCCAGATCACCGCCCCGCCCCGCAAGGATTGGAATCACCCAGCCTAGAGGCCTCAGGGTTTGAAGGGTCCCCATGATGGCGAGGTACACCTGGTTTCGGAGGATGGGGATTCTTTCCCACTCCCATCCCGTGACCCCGTCCCCGGACCCTAAGCCCACTAGAGGAGCAATTGGAGACGCCCCTAGATGGTGGTGGGTGCAGGACACCCCCAGATCGTGGTAGGTGCAGGGTGACCCCAGATCCTGGCGGTGCAAGCCACACTCCCGACCCTGTCCTGGGCGCTTGCGCAAGGGCCTGGCTCCACCTCGGACACCAGCAGCCCCACCACCACCACCATTCGGGTGGCCCTGTGGCCGATCCTGTCTCTCCCCAAATCCCTCCTATCCCTGTGAGTCCCCCAGTTCCCGCCGAGACCCAGCTCTGGGTAGGGCCAGATCCCCGTGCAGACCCCACCCCAGCTTGCGTACCTGTAGATGCGCGGTGCCCGAGGCCAGAGGCAGCTGCGCGGGGACGCGGGGACGCGGGGACGGCGAGCGGGTCTCCGCACTGCAGCGGCGCCGCCCTCTGCCCGCCCCCGCTGCGCGCCGCCGGCCGCCAGGCCCAGCGCACAGCGCCCGCGCGGGTCGCCCACCGACCGCTGCCCTCCCCAGGGCCCGTCCCACTGCTATTTCTGAATAGCAACGACACACCGGAGCCCCGTCGCGCAGGCCCTGCACTGCCGCCAAGACCTGCCACCCTAACCCTCTCCTCCTAAGCTCGTCCAACCTGGCTGGTGCAGCTAGTTCTTCTGGGGCCCAGATGCTCTCTCTGTTCAATGTACACCACCCTGCTCTGTCTGAGCTGTCACCCTGGAGGGGAGGGAGGGAGTCGCATTCAGTGCCTGCCCACTCTAAAGCCGAGGCCTGTAGCAAAAATTAGCCTCCACCCATCCTGTCCTGCGCCATCTGCTCCTGTGGGGACAGAGTCCATCTTCTAAGTGATCTAAGCGCAGGAGAAAGGATGAGGCTCACAGGTACTGTCTATAGGCAGTCACCTGTCCACAACCCATCCGCTCACTCACTTGTCCACACTCACCGGCTCATTCTTCCACTCACCTGCCGCCTCACTCACACACCAGCTCCCACATCTAGGCTTCCATTCATCCACCCCACCCCCACACTCATCTCTCTACATTCATCTGCTCCCCACATTTGTTCCTCCACGTGCCTGTCCACATTCCCTAGCTCTCAGCTATACCCCATCGCTCTGCTGCCTGCTTTCTCTTGCCTCATTCACCAGGCCACTGTCTCATGACACAGGCGTCCTCCGCGTGGCCACCACCGTGCTCTCAGCAGGTTTGAAGGTGAACTGGTGCAATAAGGGCTTCCTGGCCTGAAACAGGCTCTAAAACTTCGTAGCGTGCATGGATGAAGCTCGGGTTCCCATCGCCAGCTCTGCACAAACTGGGTATGGTGGCACACACTTGTGACCCCAGCACATGGGATGTTGAGACTGGAGAATCAGCTCAAAGCCATCCTTGCCTACAATAGCTACCCTGGGCTATATGAGAGTCTGTCTAAAATCAAATCTAAAGTTAATAATAAATATAATAAAAATAAAACAAGAATATATGTAATAAAATGAACAAAAATAAGGAGAAGATGCAGCTCCCACATCCCCAACTTTTCCCTCCAGCTTGCCTCCCAACTCTGTCGACATGACAGGCACACACTTATGGTGCACACACCTATTAGGAAGGGGTCTTTTTTCAAGAATTTAAGTCCCATCTTACCAGAACCAAAACTTGCCTCCCATAAGTAACTCATGCTCTTGAAACTGCATAGAATTGCTAGAGACGGGAATGGAGAGATGGCTCAGCAGTTAAGAGCATTGCATGCTCTTCCAAAGGACCCGAGTTCGATTCCCAGCAACTACATGGTGGCTCACAACCATCTGTAATGAGGTCTGCTGTTCTCTTCTAGCCTGCAGGCATATATGCAAACGGAATATTGTATCCATAATAAATAAATATTTTTTAAAAAAAGAATTGCTAGAGACCAGCAATGGATGGGCATAGCCTGCCTTCTACATCACTGCCCATTTCTCTCTCCTGCCCCAACTCCTCCTGGCTCCTGCAGGGAACATTAAGCAAAGTCAGCCAAAAAGAGCCATTTTTACCCTGGTACTTGGGCTGTGGACTTGAATGCTCCAGAGCTGCTCCCTTTCCTCTCCCTTCTTCCCCCATTGTCTCCTTTTTTCTCTTTTTAAAAAATACTAAATTCAAGACCCAGTCTGGTCTCAAAATCAGTAAGGATGGCCTTGAACTCCTGATTTTTTTTAACCTCTACCTTTTAAGAGCTGGGTTTACAGACGTACGTCACATGCTTAGATAAGGGCTGGGTTTTCTCTACTGAGGACCCCCCCTGCAAGATTTTCTGGAGTTCCCTGTAGAGGCTACCCTTCGTGCTGTTCCTTGGGATAAGAGAAGTGACCCTTTCCAGTAAACCTCAAGAACAGTCCTGAAATCACAAGGCGCTCACACCAACTGACTCCGACTGAGGTGTACCACCTCAGATGCAAGTCCCCTTGGACTGTGAGTGTCCTGTCACAACAAAAACCTTCTGGGTCCGGGGCTGGCCATCGGCATGTATGAAACCAACCAGAAACTTGGTCCCTGGGCCTTACAGCAATGTCTTCTGCTGAGCCCCATTATGAAGGCAGTTCCTGCCATCCTCAGATATTTCTGGAATACTCTAGTAACCTATTTCATGGACCTCAACTTCTTGAGGCATTCCTCCCAATGCTGCTTTTTGTGCCCTTCATGTGGTACTGAGAATAGAACCCAAGTGAATGCATGCAGTTCCCTGGCCAGCCACCCTAGCCTACTTGGGGAATTCTGCCAAGGCCCTGTCTCAAATAATAAAGTAATTAGATATACCTTTCATCCAAGTACTAAATATTCTAAGTAACGTTACTATGTTAAAGTTAGATCCTTCCTTTTTAATTAGACAGAAAGGGGGAGATAATGTGAGATGTCCTTCTGTTTATGTGTTGCTTTTATTGGTTGATGAATAAAGTTGTCTCTACCAATGACTTAACAGAGTAAAGTCAGGTGGGAACTCTGAACAAAGATATAGAGAGAGAGTAGGCAGAGTCCAAGAGAAGTCATATAGCTGCCAAAGGAGAAAGATGCCACCGGAACCTTACCAGTAGGCCATAACCTCATGGGGATACACAGATTAATAGAAATGGGTTAATTTAAGATATAAGAGTTACTTAATAAGAAACCTGAGCTAATAGGCCAAACAGTATTGTAATTAATATAGTTTCTGTGTGATTATTCGAGTCTGGGAGACTGGGAAATGAACGAGCAATCTCTGTGTACAAGAAACTTAAGCCCGGGATGCATATGAAGGCAAAAGAAGAAAGTCACCGAGGTAGCAGAGCTGATCTTATTTCTTCAATCTGCATGGTTAGAAGACATGTTTTGAAGAGTTCCAAAAGAAAGATCATTTATTAAACCATGGTTTCTGCAGAGACTGCAGAACGTGAGTCTGTGACAAAGGGTCCTGGAGATGATAATGTGGATAAGGACCCCATCTCTGTCCCGAGCTGCCATGAACAGGACCTCTCTCAAAGGAGCAAGAAGAGATGATTGACACTCACTAGGCTGAGCCCTTACCTGAAGGATGCTGTGAAATGCTCATGCCAAGGCAGAGGACATGAGCTGAGGGAAGGCACAGAGAACACCTCAAGCCCAGGCACTGAAAGACAGCTACCCCCACATACAAAGTCCCAACTTAATTTTTGGCTTTGTGATGGTGGGAAAGAAATGTAAATCCCATGTGAATTGTACTTTAAAAATATTAACCTCTTCTGGTTAATGTGATGTAATATTGATGTAATCTGCTGGCCTAGCCTGTCACCTGGGTACTCTGTCCCTTTAAGAGACAAGCCCTGCCCACTCCCAATCCTACCCCCCCATTGCTCTCTCTGCCTGCCTTTCTTCTGCTTTTGCTTCTGCTTCCCTCCCTTCCCCTTCTTCCCTTCCCCCTTCTTCTCTTCCCTTCCCCCTCCATAACCCACTAAATAAACTCTATACCCAAGCTCTCTCTGCATGACATATCTGTCTGTCTCCCACAAGGCCTCAGGACATCTGGCGAGGCCTCGCAGGTGACCACCACTGCCCCTCATGGGACCAACCTCAGGTCACCCGAGTTATGAATGATAACAAATATCATTTTGTTTATTTTGATATTTTGTGTATATGTTCCTAAACATATATGGACACATGCATGAGGAGGTCAGAGCTGGACCCTGTGTGTCTTTATCTCTTTCTACTTTGTTAAAACATTTGTGTGAGTGTGTGTGTGTGTGTGTGTGTGTGTGTTGTGAGAGTGCAAGCATACATGTGCCAAAAGGGCATGTGGAGGTCAGAGAAACCAATTTTCAGAAACTAATTGTCTCCTGCCAGGTCCTATGGTAGGAGACAAACTCAGGCTTGTGCAGTAAACTGGGTTACCCACTGGGCCATCTCACCAAATCCATATTTGATATTCTGAGACAGGGTTTTGCTGTGTATCCCAGTATATCCATAAACTCAAGATCCTCCTGTGCTCGGCCTCCGGAGTGGTGCGATTACAAGGGTACATCACCATGCCTGGTTCCTGAAGCTCTTTCTTGATGGTGGACAGCAACAGCATCCTCCTGATCAGCTTGCTCAGTGGCTGAGATGGAAAGCCGCTGACCCCGAGCTTGTTCCTGGGAGCTTGTTCTGCTGGAGAGAAGCCCTCACTGAGGCAGAACAAGCAGGTGTGGGTGGAGGGGAAAGACACCCTGACTCACCCAGGCAGATTTCCTATCACAGAGCCATACCCCTAGCCCCTCATGAAGGTGGGGGCAGGGGGGGTGCTCTAGGCAGGGGCTCTACCACGGAGCCACACACACCCCAGCCCCTCACTGAGGGATTCTAGGCAGGTGCTCTACCACTGAGTCACACCCCAACCCCTCACTGGGGGATTCTAGGGAGGGGCTCTACCACTGAGCCACACCCCAACCCCTCACTGGGGGATTCTAGGCAGGTACTCTACCACTGAGCCACACCCCAGCCCCTCACTAGGGGATTCTAGGCAGGTACTCTACCACTGAGACACACCCACAACCCCTCACTGGGGGATTCTAGGCAGGGGCTCTACCACTGAGACACACCCCAGCCCCTCACTGGGGGATTCTAGGCAAGCACTCTACTGCTGAGCCATGGCCTCAGCCCCAGCCAGGCCTGGCTGGATGCAGACCTTCTACAGAAATGTGAACTGGTGAGAAGCACCCCTGCAGGGGAGCAGATAAGACTCTGCTTGAAGCCGGGTGGTGGTATTGCACACCTTTAATCCCAGCCCTAGGGAGACAGAAGCAGGCAGACCTGTGAGTTCAAGGCCAGCCTGGTCTACAAAGCAAGTTCCAGGACAGCGAGAGCTACACAGAGAAACCCTGGCTCAAAAAACAAAACCAAACAAGATTCTGGTTGAGCAGAACTCTTTAATATTTAAATTTTATGTTGTTCATTGCATTCATCTGGGAAGGGAGTCCACTGAAGACTTCTTAGATGTCAATCCTGGCTTACAGCAGCAGGCTTCAAGACAACCACCTGAAGCTGGGCGAGGGGGTGGTGAACACCTTTAATCCCAGCACTCCAGAGACAGAGGAAGGCAAATCTCTGAGTCTGAGGCCAAACTGGTCTATGACGAAATCCTGTCTTGAAAAACCAAAAATAAAATGGTAACAACAAAAAAATTCAACTGCCTGAGTCCCCATTGGTCCCAGCCCCCCCCACCTCAATTCTAGTTTCCTGAGGAGATCATGCCTTGGGGGTTTTCCCTCTCAGTGTGGGCAGGACTTGGTTTTACTCCACCAAAGTGGTAAGACATCCATCCTGTGTATGGTCCATGTCTAATTTACAACGGTTCTGATTAATATCTAGCTGGGAGACTTTCCCTGGATGGTTTTAAACATGCCAGCAGTGCTGCTGTAAGCTGGTGTGCATAGAGTCATATGGCAAAGGACTAGGGCAGTCTCTAGGGATAAGTGAAATAACAAAGGGCAGCTCCAACTATCAGGAACTGATAACACCAAAAAGTATGGTAACTTACCTGCCCTGGTCCAACCTTGAGAGCACCTTGTCATGGTAGTGATAGGGTCTTCAAAAGACCCTGCCAAGCTATGCCTGGACTTCAGCCTTCAAACACCACAACATAGATACTGTTTTGTACTACTAAATTTGTAATAATGTTACACAGCTATAGAGAATCAATTCAAAGGAAGAATCAAGAGAGAAA
>NW_004949114.1:1439705-1455555 GCF_000317375.1 Microtus ochrogaster
GCTCAGTGGTAGAGCACCTGCCTAGCATCCCCCAGTGAGGGGCTGAAGTGTGGTTCAGAGATAGAACAATGGCCTGTCATGTGCAAGGTCCTGGTTTTCATCTCCTGCACTGAAAAAAGAAAAAAAATACTAATAAAAATAATAGGAATTCAAGATATAGTTTGAAAACAACTAAAAAAAAAAAGCTATTAACATTAAATGGGATTCCTATGTTGTTCCTTCCCCAGACAGAATTCAGGTGAATAAAAATGTTAAACAATCTTTAAACTATAAAAAACACAAGACTAAGAAAATTCGTAATGTTGCACTAGGAATCTCTAAACATATTACAGAAGTCATAAGTGTAATACTTAGTAATCTTGTATATGAAAGTAAAATGTCTTATACATTAAAAAGGAATTTTATTCACCAGACAGTGGTGTTGCACACCTTTTGTCCCAGCACTTGTGAGGCAGAGGCAGGTGGTTCTCTGTGAGTTCAAGGCCAGCCTGGTCTACAGATCAAGTTCTGGGAGAGCCAAAGCTATAAAGAGAAATCCTGTCCTCCCCCAAAGGAAGGAAGGAAGGAAGGAAAGAAGGAAGGAAGGAAGGAAGGAAGGAAGGAAGGAAGGAAGGAAGGAAAGAAGGAAGGAGAGAAAGGAAGGAAGGAAAGAAGGAAGGAAGGAAGGAAGGAAGGAAGGAAGGAAGGAAGGAAGGAAAGAAGGACGGACAGACCAATCAGAGTATGGTGGCACATGCCTGTAACCTCAGTACTTTGAGGGCAGAGACAGAGGATCACAAGCTTGAGACCAATGTGAGCTATAGAGATCATGATTTAAAGCAAACAAAATCCCCAAACTATGTTAGGCAAGGTGGTTCATGCCTATAATAGAAATAGAAATAACAGGAGTGTGCATTCAAGGTTATATAAGAAGATATTCTCTTTCTCAAAAAAAATGTATATATATATAAAGAGAGAGAGAGAGAGAGAGAGAGAGAGAGAGAGAGAGAGAGAGAGAGAGAGAATAACCGGGCAGTGGTGGTGCACATCTTTAATCCCAGCACTCGGGAGGTAGAGGCAGGTGGATCTCTGTGAGTTCGAGACCAGCCTGGTCTACAAGAGCTAGTTCCAGCACAGGCTCCAAAGCTACAGAGAAATCCTATCTCAAAAAACCAAAAAAAAAAAAAAGAAGAAAGAAAAAATGTTTATATAAGCCTATATATAAAATATGCATCCATAGAAAGATCTTCAAACTTCCTGAATATGAGAAAAACACCTATGAAATCTGCAGAGACACCATTTTTCAAAAATATTTTATTTGCCAGGCTGTGGTGATGCACACCTTTAGTCCTAGCAGCACTCCAGAGGCAGAGGCAGGTGGATCTGTGAGCTTGAGCCAGTCTGGCCTACAGAAGGAGGTCCAGGACAGCCAGGGCCACACAGAGAAACCCAGTCTCAAATGTATATTTGTATTTGTATTAGTTATTTGTATTATTTAACTTGTGTGTGTGTGTGTTTGTCTATGTACACGTGTGCAAGCACACTTGTGTAGCACCCACAAAGGCATATTCCATGGATCTGGAGTTAACAGGCATTTGTGAGCCTCCTGATGTGGGTACTGGGGAACTCCAGCCCTCTGCAAGAGCAGTATGTACAGAGACATCATTTTTCACTTATTAAATGAAAAAAAAAACAGGCTGGGAAGACGAATCAGTCAGTAAAAGTGTTTGCCTTGCAAGCCTAAGGACCTGAGTTTACTTTAAAAAACAAAAACAGAGATATGAAAACATGGTGAGAACATGTCTCAGCACATAAAGGCACTTACCTCCAAGCCTGACCACTTGAGTTTGACCCTTGGGACCCAAGGAGAGAGCTGACTCCTGTAAAATGCCCTCTGATTCACACAGACACACCATGGCATGGGTGCACACACACCCAAGAACCCAGTTGTATGATTTGTCAAGGGGGAGGCAGGACATCTCTGGAAGTCGATCTATAAAAATCCTCTTTAAAGTACGAATGCAAAGCTTGCCTTCTCTAGTGGTCCCCATTGACTGGCCATCATGAGCACGGCAATGACTATGCAGCCCTGCATCTTTCTACACAAAAGCCAACACAGCCATTGATGTGTTTACAATACCTTCTTGGCAAAAATGCATGAAGCAAGTAACACTGGGTGGGTGCTAAATAACCATAACAAAGAGCTCATGAGGTTATTGTATATTATTATATTGCTATTTAAAAAGATGAAACAGTCCTGCATGAATTAAATAATGAAGCCATCTCCAGAGTGTATTTTTTTTTCCTTTTTTTCTTTTTCCCTGTGAGCGTCAACATTTTGGGATGGGTGATTCACTAAACAGCAGCCTTACGTAATTGCCACCACCTACTTTAGGCTCATTTTGCCCCCAACCATGCATGTGCTTTCCCCTGCAGCCCTGGTCATCTGCCAGTGTTTCTGTCTCCGTGATGGATTTCTCCATCTGTTCAGGATTGGCACCAGAGCCTGCCAGCCCTGTGACGACTTTCCTCCCCTTCGGTCCAGTTACCCACAGAATAACTCTGATACACCACACTTGCACATGGGCTTCAGCCCAAGCATCCCCACCCCCTGAGTGAATGGCAGCAGCCTTCATTCTACCCCACCATTCCCGATCACTGCTCTGCAGGAGTCACAGACCGTGCTCTTCCCCCATCCACAGAGCCTGTCCTGCCCCCAATGATTCTACCTCTCTGTCCATTGTCATCTGTTGTGTGGCTTTTCCCAGGGAGATGAACATATGTCTGTCTATTCATTCCAGAGAGGATACCAATGACAGATAGGCCCAACAATTTCATCCAAGTCTACTTCAGTGACGCAGTGGTTGAAACTGGATTACATGAGGACGGGCAACTCAGAAGGCACGACACCATCACTATTGTCCTCAGAGAAAAAGATAGACCAAAACTGCCTTCAGTAATCCGTAACAGCCTGTAAATCCTCAGAAGGAGTGAGACCACATGAGACACTCCCCCTAGCAATCAGGGATAGGGCCTCCTGAGCCCCTCCCTCCCTGCCTCGGGACTGAAAGTTGAGCATCTAGTCTTCTTGCTCAGGTCTCCTGGTAATCGCACTGCTGACAGCTGAGGAACTCAAGGGCTGTGTCAAAGCCAGAGGAGAGTGGTCCGTATGCCCCATCAGTGGACGCTGGGCTGGCAACTCTCCAAATCAAGGAGAAGCAGCATCCGCTTTGGCTCACTGTGGTGGTTTCAATGAAAATGGCCCTCATAGGCTCATAGAGAATGGCACTATTAGGAGGTGTAGCCTTGTTGGGGTAGGTGTGGCCTTGTTCGAGGAAGGTGTCACTGGGGGTGGACTTCGAGGTGTCAAAGGATCTAGATGTAGCACTCTCAGCTGCCTCTCCAACAGCATGTCTGCATGCATGCTACCATGCTTCCTGCCCTGACAATGCACTAAATCTCTGAACCTGCAAGCCAGCCCCAATGAAATGCTTTCCTTTGTAAGAGTCTCTTCACAGCAACAGAAACCCTAACTCATCTTTCACTCGGTCTTAGCTGAACACCTGGAAGTGTCTTACCCACAACACACATAAATATATGTCAGGCAAAACAATAAATGAATGAATGAGCTAATTTTGCCAAAAATCTATTTATTGGTTGAGATGACATACTTCTTGGAAGACACTTGAAAACCCCCTTTTCCTGTTTTTTAAGGGACTTTAAAATATATGCAATGCAGAGAGTTAAGCAGAATAAATTTAGATGCTCTTGCTATATTTTTCCATATTTAAGAAATAAACTTAGCGTAGGGCTGCTGAGATGGCTCAGTGGCTAGTGTTTGCTTCCAAGCCTGAATTTGAACTGACTCCCAAATTTGTCCTCTGAACATCATATGCATGCTGCGCCCTCCCCCCCCCACATTTTATTAAAAAAAAAAAAAGGTATAAACTCAGAGCCAACCCCTAAGTCTTAGAGGTTGGGAGGTCATTAAGACCTATCAGACTTAGGAAGAAAACATTTGCCCTCCTCCAACCTGTCTGTCCTTTCCCTTCTCATTCTGCCCTCCCCTCCTCAAATGACTGATCTGTCCCACAATGGAACACACGACAACTCCGGGGCACAGTACCAAGTCTGTCACGTTGTGTGCTCCCGTCAGTAGACTCACGGCCTTACCCTTCTGTGCATGGCTCACCCAAGATGAGCCATCGCTTCCTAAGGTTGACTCATACTGTGTGTCAGGTCACATTGTGTCTTTTTACCAATGACAGACATCTGGGCTGTTTTCGTCTTTGGCCTATTCGTGAATAATGAATGCGCCTGAGAAAAAGGGCATGGCGTGGGCGTGGCGTGGGCATGGAGTGGGTGTGCCTCTGGGACAGAGCACTAGGTAGTTTGTGAGGCCCTGCGTTCTATCTGCCGAGACCAAATCAAGCAAACAAACATGGTTGTGCAAATATCCGTTCAATTCTCAGGTTTCACTTCGGTTAGTCAGAAGGGCGATGCTAGAGGTCAAGGCGGTCCTGCGGTTTTTGATGTCTCACAGCTGTAAACTGATTCTGGCACTGCAGGACTGCTAGACAAGAGCCCTAACAATGAGCTGCACCCTAGTGCCCATGTCTCCTATTCTGGAAAGGGTTTCTTCACAGCAGTCAAAAGACAAACGCAACCTATATCCCAACAGGTGAACAAACCTGCGCGCATAGTACGCTCTATCCCTACAGAGGGATCAACCCAGCCCAGGGGGAGGATCAGGGCAGGCAGGTCCCTCCTCCAAAGACGATGCTGATTTGGACTGCAGCATTCTAAGAGGCTCAGTGCAGATCTGGCAGGCTGCAGCAGCACTGGAGAGTTCCAGCAAGATGTCTTCCTTGTAACCCCATTCTTTGGGGGCTTTGGTGCACCTGTTCTGATGGACCTGGAGCTGCTGCCAGATCTCTTCAACTCGAGGGCTGCAAGCGGCTGGGCATGCTCTTCCCTCCACATTCCACTGGCATGTCTGGAATCCAGCCCAGACTCCACATGCAGGAGGGGACTGTTGCTGGCTACTTGAGCAAATACACTTCAGAGACAGTTTTGTAGATCTGACTTACGTCAATTCCATTTCTAATTAACTGGAAGTTTATTCGTGTCAATTTCACCAAATGCTGCTAGCATCTATGGAATCATTTATTTTCTCCAACTTTTAAATTTAAAAAAAAAAGTTTTTTTTTTTCAGTCAGGGTTTCATGGATTACAAGCTAGCCTCAAACCTAATATGTCACTGAAGATGACGTTGAACTCCTGATCCTCCTGCCCCCATCTCCTGAGTACTGGGATTGCAGGCATGCACCAAAGTCCTTGTATAAGTAGTGTTGGAGATGAAATATAAGATTTCATGCATACTAGGCAAGCACTCTACCACATTCCCAGTCCTGAGTTATTTTTATTAATTTGCACTCACGAGATGAACTCAATTTGATTATGTCTTACCCTTTCTATAAAAGTATTATCTTAGATTCAGTTCGTTAGGGTTTTCTTTAGGATTTTGACGTCTGTGCTCACTTAAAGAGGTCATGAGCACTTCTCTTACATCCTATTACCTTTGAGATCACAGGTGTGATGCTGTTCCCATGAAACAAATTGGGAAGTGCCCCCCTCCAGGTTTCTTGACTGTAGTTGTTCATTAAATGTTCAACTTCTTGTCAGTGAAACCATCAGGGACAGGCCTGGAGCGATGGCTCAGTGGTTACAATCACTGGCTGGTCTTGCAGAGTACCTTAGTTCAGCTCCCACCACCCACATGGCAGCCCACAACTACTGTGACTCCAGTTCCAGGGGATCAAGTACCCTCTTCCAGCCTCCAAGGGCACTGAACACACAGGGTACACATATGCATATACAAACAAAACAGACAAAATAAACCTTTTTTAAAATCTGGGGTGTGATCTGCACTATGAGCAGCTTTTAAATTCTAAATCTCATTTCTTTGTGTTTCTAGCACCCCCTCCTCTCTGTCTCACAGTGCACCATAGGAGAGAGTAAGGCCAGCAGCAGTCCATCCTTCTGCCTCAGCCTCTGGGCAGTGGGATAACTTGTGGACAACTTGTGAGCATCAGTTCTCACTTTCTACCATGTGGGTCCTAGAAGTGGAACTCAGGTCATCAGGGTTGGCAGCAAGCACTTTTACCTGCTGGGCCATCTTAGTGGCCCTTGCACTTTAATCACCGACACCAGTAGCTGTGTACTCCACTGCAGCTGGTCTGTGAGTTTCCAGCTGACCTTCCTGTCTCCAACCCCCATTTTACCCCTGGGGTTACAGATGCATGGTACCACATCCAGCCTTTTAAGTGGGGTTCAGGGATCAAACTCAAGTCCTCGGTTTTGTGTGACAAGCACTTCTACCTGCTGCACCATCTCACCAGGCCCCCCTCCTGGTTATTTTCATGCTTCCGTGACGCACCTTTCCCACTCTTGCCTGTTGTCCACTATGTTCTTACAGTTCAAGTTTCGGCGTGGAGCAGAACATCACACAGTTGGCACTTGATGGAGTTCACTTTACAATGTCTTTGGCCCAATCACCACATTCAGTCCTGTGTGTCACGAGGGATGGAGCTGCTTGCCCACGTGCAGGATGGAAAGCTTGATTTAACTGTTTTCCAGAGGAACAACAACTGCTCTGCTAAGTTTTTGGGGTTTTGTTGTTGTTGTTGTTGTTGTTGTTTTTAACATATTTGGACCAGTGAGGTGGCTCAAGCAGATAAAGGCACAAAACATCAAGCTAAATGGCCTTCTGATGAGCAGAATCCTGAGGATGCACTGACATCACTACGCAGAAGGCAACAAGTGCTTCTGTTCTGGTTTACACATGCAATGTTTCCCACGACCTCCTGTTTGAATATTTGGTCCCCAGGTGGTGGTACTATTTGGAGAGGTTCTACAAACAAGGATGTGGGACTAGGGGCACAGATCCTTGGACCCTTCCTTCTTTCTCCTGCCTCTGCTTTCTGATCAACAAAAGGTGAGCAATTTCCTCTATCATAAATCCTTGCTGCCATAGTGGTCCAAACACATATAGACCAAACCTCTGAAACCTTGAGCCAAAATAGATCCCTTTCCCCTTAAGCTGCTCCTGTCAAGCATTTGGTCACAGCAATGAGAACAGTCTGTGTATGGGCATTTTCAAGTATGTGTACACACATTTGCCTCTTGCAGTGATTTAAATGGGGGAAAACGTGCCCCATAGGTTCTGATACTGGAATACTGGGTCCCCAGTTAGTGGCATTGTTTGGGCAGATATAGTAGGAGCCTGGAAGAAAACAGGGCTGAGAGTCAAGCAGACTGCTAAGGCCCAGTTCAAGGATAAATTTAAAATGAACTAATTTCTTTGGCAGAGGACATTTCAAGAGAACACAACACTGAATCTGTGGTGTCTTTATTATTAGTAACATCTATGCAGGTTTACAATAAAGCTGAGTGGGGTAGAAATACATAATGCATGGTTTGGGATGGGAAGAGACCATTATGAAGCTTACTGTTACAGACAAGGCACTGCCAGAGGGCTGAACCACACAAGAACAAAGGGAAGGATGCACTCAGAGGATGACCCCACCCAGCTAAGCTTTCACATTGTGAAAGCAAAGGGCTTCTCTGCTCCTAGAAAGTAGTAACAGGCTGGAGAGATGGCTCCATGCTTAATAGTATTGTTCTTCCAGAGAAACTGGGTTCTCTGGAAACATGAGCACCTACATGGCTCACAACCACCCAGTGTCAGAGGATCCAGTGCCTTCCTCTGGCCTCCCCATGCACCAGGCACACCAACGTGCTCCCCAGCTGTCTGGAAACCAGCTTTTTTCTGATTGCTTCCACTGTGCTTAGAGAACTTCCTTTGAACACCCCTTACAGGAAGTTCTGTAGCAACATCTTCTCTTGGTTCGCCTTTTTTCCTGAGAACCTCTTGATTCCTCTGTCATTCCTGAATGACATTTTGCTTGACAGAGTTCACAGTTAAGTTTTCTTTACAAGCTTGAAGAATCCTGTGCCCTTCCTTCTGGCTCCTGTAGCCTCAGAGGAGCAGCCAGATCTGGTTGAGACTGCCTCTCCTCTACCTGCAACATGTCATTTCTCTTTGACAGGCAAGGTTTTTCTTTTTTTTCGTTGCCAAATGTCTAATTAAAGCCAGGTGTGATGGTTCATGTCCGTAATCCTAGCACTTGGAAAACTGAGCGGGATTGGCTCAAACTCAAGGGCAATCCACAGTGTGAGATCCTGCTTCAAAAACACAGATAAGGGGGGCTGGAGGGCTGGTTCAGAGGTTAAGAGCACTGACTGCTCTTCCAGAGTTCCTGAGTTCAATTCCCAGCAACCACATGGTGGCTCGCAACCATATGCAATATTCTGGCCTGCAAGCATAAATGTAGGCAGAATACTGTATACATAATAAATAAATCTAAAAAAAAAAACACAGATAAGGACAGGTGCACTGGTGCACACCTTAAATCCCAGCACTCAGGAGGTAGAGGCGTGCAGACCTCAGACCTCTGAGTTCAAGGCCAGCCTGATTTACATCTTGAGTTCCAGGTCAGCCTAACCTACAGAATGAAAGCCTGTCCTACACATACACACAAATGCATATGCACGCACACTGACAGAATAAAGATGTAAAAGTTTAATTATAATGTATGTATATACCTTGGTATGCATTTCTGGCAGATTTATCATACGCGGGAGCTTGCCTGCTGATCTGGGAACGTCTTCAGTCATTACTGCCTTAAATGTTTTAGCCCCACAACTCTTATTGTTCTGGGATGCTGATGAGATAAGAATTATCCCACAGATCTCTGAGGCTCAGGGATTTTTAGATCAGATCTTACCCCAGAATCTTCCATCCTTCCCCATCAGCCTCCCCAGCACTGCAATTTCAAACATGCACTGCCAAACTTGGCTTAGGTTTACACGTTGTACTATTTTCTTTGTTTTTCAGATCCACGAAAGTTCTCGCACTCCCTCTCCAGTCTACCACTATGTCCTCCTAATGATGGACAGTGATATTCTGGTTGTTTTCTCAAACTCTGTGATTTCCATTTAGCGCTTTATGATTTCTTTTTTGTTGCTAACTTAATCTTTTTTTTTCAATTTTAAACGAGTTTGTAATCACTTTTTCTTGTAATTACTTCTTGAAAGCGATTTTCATGGCTGTCGACAAGTGCTTGGCAGATGGCTCATTTTGGCAGCCATTTCAGTGAGCAGCCTTTTTACATTCACGTTGTGAATGTTCTTGGAATGATAAGCGGTCTTTTTCAAATGTATGCCGGACATTTAGGCTATTCTGTTTGGAGACTCCTGGTTCTATTTAAATCTTCTACGTTAGCAGGCAGCTGCTGATGCCAGTGTGTGGATGTATGTGACATGGACAATCTGGCCTGACTCTGTGGCCTCTTGTTCCAACACTGGCTTTGTCTCCAGAGTCCTTCCTTTGCTCTCCTGGTCTGCTTGGTTCTCTGGTACTGGTGGGGCCACTCGGTTCCTGCTGATAGGTGCATCTCCAGGGTCCACCCTGCTGAGGATACATGGAACGTGTTTTTTTTGTTTCTGTGCTACCAGGCAGCTCCTCAACACTGTTCTGCAGTCCCTACTGGTACCCCTTGTGCAAGCAGGGTCAGGCGAGCCTGCAGGGGCTCTGACACTGTCATGGGGGATAGACTGTGGAATGGTATTGGAGCACTCTTCTAGGTCTCTCCTGCCACTGGCCAGAGAGAAGGAGTTTTCCAGAAGACTTACCTGTATCTGTTGGCCACTGCGTGGGGTAGACCTCTCTGGGACCCTGCCCCAGAACTCTATATCAGAGAGTAAGGAAACCCAGGGACACAGCTCTAGTTCTGAGCCAGTGTATCTTATTTTCACCTCTCAAGTGCTTTCCTCATTGACTGTTACATTGACTGTTACATTGTTACATTGACTGTTACATTGACTGTTGCTTAGGTTGTATTTAGGTGGAAGGAACAGGAAAGGTGAACTCATTACTGCTCACAGGATTCCACGTGCCACACCTGCTGGCCCAGCCCAACCTTCACAGCGGACACAGTCATCCTTAGAAGTGCAGAACTGGCTACCAGTGCTCCACAAGCATCTTCCTTATCCTCTATAGAGAGACCAAGACCCTCCTGGCTGCCCTGCACACCCCCTTGCTCCCTACAAGACACTTCTATGTTTCTCCTTCGCCTCAGAGCTCCCCCGGCCACAGACAAGCACCATAAACTTCAGCTTCCAGGGCAGACCCTACCTCTCAAAGACCTAGATGCTGGAGTCTGCCAGGAGGCTGGGAAGGCTGCTTCCACCTGGGCTTGATGTCTGTAACATGAGGGGCCTGCTTGTTGGGGTTTCTGTCCTACCCGGTTCCCACAGCCGACAAGTCCCAAAGAAATCACACAGAGGTCTCCATAAGTTATAAACTGATTGGCCCATTAGCTCAGGCTTCTTATTAACTCTGATAACATATTAACCCATTATTCTTATCTATGTAAGCCACATGATTTAGTACCTTTTTCAGCAGGGCAGGTCACACCCTGGTTCTTTAGTGTCTGGACAGGACTAGGGAGGAATGGGCTTCCTCCTTCGCAGAATTCTCCTGTTCTCCTTGCCCCACCTCTACTTCCTGTCTGGTTGTCCTGCCTATACTTCCTGCCTGGCTACTGGCCAATCAGCATTTATTTAAAACGTAGTTGACAGAATACAGAATTGTCCGGGACTAGATGCCTGCCCAATTTACATTCACAAAGTCCTTGTAAACACACAGCTTGTATGTTTATCCCACACTCCCCACTTCTTATGCCTCAGCGTTGACATCTGCAAAGATGCAATCTCTAAACAGTCACATTCTGATGGATTAGGCTTAAGACTTTGACATACAAATTTAGAGGGACACAGTTCAGTCCACAACACCTAACACAGGGCCTTTGCCCAGTCAACCCCCTCTCTTTACAACTCTTTTGCTATCCCCAGCCATTTTACATGGTCCCCTAAGCTTTCTCATCACATTCAAAACACCTAAGGGTAACCTGTTCACACTAATTTTCTACAAAACTTATGTCAACTGCCAAAAAGACGGGCAAAATTTGTTATAAAGCCCAATCCCTATGTCACAGGCCTGTTCTCAGATGTGAGGTGCTTCGCTGCCCAGGGCAACCACCGCACGCACGTTCTGCTTACTGGGAAAGCCAGGCTACAGCACTGAGTTCGGCTCAAGGCCAGAATTAGGAAGGGCCCAGCAGGGGCCCACTGGCAATACCACCCCTATCCTAAAACCCTCCAGCCAGCGAGGCTACTACTACACGTCTAAACTGGGGAGGATCCAAGCAGCAGATGCACACTTGACTTCTCAAGAACCCTTGAGTAACCCAGTAAGGATCACCCACGTCTAAGCCATTCAAAATAAGCTTAGCTTGACCTTCCGCCGCCTTAGGACAAATGTGCTTTCACCTGCGGTACCCAGGGATCAAGGGGAAAGTGGAACCTGAAGATTCAGGTACGCGGAAGCTTAGCCACTAGGGTTAAGTTCCAGACTCAGAGAAAGGCCAGCCCCACCCTTTGCCCCGCCCCCCGCCATTATCCACGCCCAGTCTGCGCCCCACCTACCAGCCCTTGTCTCAGGCCCCTCATTCCTCATCCTTCACCCTACTCAGACCCCACCCCACCCTCGGGGTTCATGCTCTTTCCCCCAGCCTGCATTCCGCCTACTGACCCTGGTCAGCGGCCCATGCTCCGCCCACCTCCCCCTTACCCACCCCACTACCCCTTGCCCCGCCCCTTCCCTTAAGCCCCTCTTCCCCTTCGCCCCGCCCACAGAGCCCCGCGCTCCGCCTGCCACCTCCTGCAACGCCCCCAAAGCCTACGCTCCGCCTACCCGGCTCTTACCCTTCCCATTACCCCTTATTCCCCACTCTTTACTCTACCCCCTTTCCCAAAAGGCCCGCGTCCCGCCTATCACCTCCTGGTTCCGCACACTACCCCTTACCCCCAACGCCTCACCCTTCGCCCCTCCTCCCGAGGCCCTAGCCAAGCCTGCTGCCCCCTGCCACGCCCCCAGGCTCGAGCCCCGCCCCCTGCACCCAGCCAATAACATTTCCTCTTCGCCCCCTCTCTCCGCCTCCTGCCACTTACTCCGCCCCCTAAACCCATTTTCCGCCCACTTCCCCTGGCCCCGCCCCCTGCCCCTCACTCCCTGCCCCTCCCCCCGCATCACGACTCGGGAGCACGCACTCGGCCGCGAGCAGACAAGTCCGCC
Organism: Microtus ochrogaster; assembly: GCF_000317375.1. NCBI lineage: Eukaryota > Metazoa > Chordata > Mammalia > Rodentia > Cricetidae > Microtus > Microtus ochrogaster. The sequence continues at coordinate 1,451,944 of NW_004949114.1, forward strand.
GGAAGTCCTGCCGTAAAGCGTGCAGCCACAATCGTACTAGCGCCGGTTCCCTTGGAGACAGGCAACGCGCACAAGATGGCGACGCCAGTGGAGGCGGCTTCGGACTTCGCCGAGGCGGCTGAGGCTGCGGAACTGAGCCGCTCGCTAGGCCGCCTGCTGCCGGGGCTTGAGACCGAGAGTAAGCTGGGGCGGCGGCGTGCGCTGGAGGCTCTGGAGCACGCCCTGGAAGAGGCGGTGCGGCCCGGCGTGGATTCTGCTGCCTTTCAGGGCCCCTGGGCTCGTCTGCTGCTACCGCGCCTGCTGCGACTTCTGACCGACCCGGCCGAGGGCTGTCGCGCGCTCGCTGCTCACCTGCTGGACTTAGGCCTGCGCCGCGCCGCTCGGCCTCGCGATGCTCTACCGCGCCTGGTGCCCGCGCTCACCGCGCGCCTGGCCCGACCCGAGCCCGCGCGACTGCCGCCGGAGCCCTGCGAAGAGCTGCGCCTCGCCCTCGTGCAGCTGCTCCGCCTGGCCGTGGACCTTGGCGGCGCCGCGCTCGCACCCCACCTGGACGACGCGGTGCGCGCGCTGCGGGGCGCGCTGCTCGACCCCTTCGCCGCGGTGCGCCGCGAAAGTTGCGAGTGCGCAGCCGCTCTGGCGCGGGCCACTCCTGGTAAGCGTCGGATCCCTTCCGCGGGTACCCAGATTGCCGGGACCTTAACTAAAGTTGGTTAGTTCCCTCGTGTGATGATTTTTGTATTGGAGATGAGATCTCACCATGGAGCCCGGGCTGGCATCAAACTTAGTCTGCTTCAGCCTTCTGATTTTGTGCATGTGTGTTTCTCTGTTCCAGTGTCTCTTGTGTCTCTGACTTGGATCTCTAGCTTCCTAGATTGAAGGAGGCTGCCTCTCTTCACTTCCCTTTAGTTTATTCCCAACATTCTAACAGCTCTACTTGATCAGAGTCTTCTCTTTTTTTCTTCTGAGCTAGAGTTTGGGGGAAAAAAAAATAGCAGGTCCTGCCTAGTGCTGATGGTTAAACTGGAAGTCTGGACGGGAGGGAGCAACCTTGTGAAATACGTGTACTTGTCCACTTGGATGCCTGGAGCGGGAATGTGGGAGTTGAGGCTAGCAGGGGCTGGTTTAGAAGCGTTCAGCGGGAGATGGCAGGCACGACGGTGGCCACAGAACTGTATCTGATAACCAGCAGCCTCCCTGTCCCACAGAGCACTTCCACATGCAGTCGGAGTCCTTGATAGGCCCCCTGATGCAGACCATCTCCCACCAGCACTGGAAGGTCCGGGTGGCCGTCATCGAAGCCACGGGCACTGTGATCCAGTTTGGCAATGGCAGTTCCGTGGATGACGTTCTTTCCCACTTTGCTCAAAGACTCTTCGATGACGTCCCTCAGGTAATGGGGTGTCACTGCCCTACAGTATAGAAACCACGTGCTGTTAGTGAAAGTGTCTTCATGTGCTCCTCCTTCAGTGCAAAGAAGGGCAGGGTAGAGGTTGAGTAGCAGGGTAATCTGTGCTGGGGAGTTTGGAAGCAGCCGAGGACGCTGGCAGACAGGAGGCCTACAGATGTAGGGGGTGCACTGGCTTTATGAAGGTAAAATCCAACTCACGGGCATGTCTCAGATCTAAGGCTGTAGGGGCTTATGGTAATATCACCTATAAAGAGGACTGACTGATGGCATGCAATCTCTGTCCAGGTAGAGAAAAACAGAAAGGGATAGCGCAGGATTCTGGGTAGGTGGGAGGAGGGACAGTGGCCAGCCCCCAGCCCTCAGCCCCCACCCCCAGAGAAACTGAAAGCTGTCTCCATCTTGGCCGTTCATATCAACGATCAAACTCTCCGTAGACTGACAAATTGTATCCGGGTAGCCGTGTCCCCTCCCCTGTGATGAAGTGCATCAGGCACCCTCTCTCCCCTGCTGTAGGCTGTGTCACTGCAGGTGCCCCGGCCAAGTCCTGCCCCAGGCTCCCAGCACAGCCCTATGGCTTGGTTTATTTATATGTCTCTCTGTGGCGTCATAGTTGACATGCATACAGTTTACCCGTTCACGATGGTTAGTCTTTTAAATGCATGCTTATTTTAATTTTGTAAAGCATGTGCTAAGTTGTGCAAGGTGCTGTGTTCTGTCACCAACACCACACACACAGCACTGTCACATTTGTCACCACTACCCCAGTTCTCATCATCCCAAACAGAAACCCTGACCAGGGGCTGGCAAGATGGCTCAGGGGTTAAGAGCACTGACTGCTCTTCTAGAGGACCCGGGTTCAATTCCCAGCAACCACATAGCAGCTTGCAGCTGTCTGTAACTCCAGTTCCAGAGAATCGGACATCGTTATACCAACGCATATGAAATAAAGTTAAAGAAAGTTTAAAAAAAAAAAAGAAAGAAAGAAAGAAACCCTGACCAGCAAGCAGCAGTTCTCCAGCTATATCTCTGCCTAAACCCTGGTGAGGTCTAATCTTTCTTTCCCAAGTTTGCTTCCTGAAGATTTCTCGTGGATTCATGTCACATGCCAAATAAGGTAGCCTCTACTATTGTCACTGCAGCCCATAAAAACACCCAGGTACCATGGTGGCACAGAAGACAGCAGACACTGTCTTGGGGGGGAGGGCGGTGCACAGTGAGTCCACAGAGGACAGAGCTAGTGGGTGTCACAAGGTTCAGTGGTCCTCTCATTTGTCAGAGGGCTGGGGACCAGCCCTGGACCTCATTGCCTACACCTATTTCAGGACTCTGAACCGCCTTTCCTGGAGACTCTCAAGTGAAGCTGCTTCTCTGTTGTCTTGTGGCAGGTCCGGCAGGCCGTGACCTCGGTGGTGGGGGGCTGGCTGCTGAATCTTCGTGACCGCTACTCTTTCTTCCACAAACTCAGCCCTCTGCTGCTCAGCAGCTTCAGCGACGAAATGCCTGAGGTCCGGTAAGTACCTCACCCAGCAGCTGGGCAGTGTGGGTCAAGTGGTGCCCCTACCCCTCTGGAGCCACTCTGATTTGCAGCAAGAGCTTCTGTTCCGTTGCTTTACCACAGGGGTGGTGGTTTCTCTGCTCTAGAAGCTGGAGCCACAAGAAATTGCTCTCTCTCCTTGTTCTGTGTGCTGTGTGGTTCTGTGTCATATGAGCTATCTCTGATTGCTAAGACCTCTTTCTTATTTAGGTTGGGTCTGTGGGTGGACGTTAGGCCCTTGGCTGGTATTGTCACCATGTAGAGCTGGTCAGGCCACTCCTGCCAAGTGATGCCTGTTACCTGACCCTGCTCCCCAGCCCAGAAGGTGTTTCCCTGATGTGTCTGTGATCAAGACCTTCGTGGAAAGGGGTCTTCTGGCACCCAGACCTGACTGCCGCTCCTGTTTTGCTGTGTTGCAGGCAGACAGCCACCAGCCTCTGGGAGAAGGTCGGGCTGAAATGGCAGGAGGAGAATGAGGCAGACCTAAAGGACAAGCTGGATTTTGCTTCGCCTCCTCCTCCCCACTACCCTGAACATGGTGAGTGCCCCTGCTAGGGGGACAAGGCAGCTGGAAGGCCCATGAAGGACATTTGTTTTTGGTCCTGAAGAAGGCACTGGTATCTGAGGCGCTGCTGGGCCCAGTAGTTGTGAGCCAGTTTGGAGATCACAG